>NC_084653.1:4687500-4987500 GCF_019802595.1 Syngnathoides biaculeatus | reverse complement strand
GTCGGACACAGGAACAAAACTTGTTTGATTGCTCGACATCGAATCACTACTCGCATAAGGGCGGGAACTCTGATAACCTTTACTCCGGAAGCGCAACAACAATAACAGTCCGTGCGGAACCCCGCACCCCAACTCGAGGTCCCGCGGGTGAATTATGTAAACACCACACAAGCCCCCCCAGAATTCACCCATAGTCAAAATCCTCGTGCCGTGGAGGTATGACGACCCGACCCCGGCGGGTGTGCACTGGAGGGACCGAGGGGGGCGTGGGCGCACTCTCCATTGAGTCACGGGACAAGGGCCCAGGCGGGGTCAAGGGCACCCCGGCAGGTGCAGGGGACAGGGCAAAGAGGGACGACCCCGGTGCGGGGGGAGGGCCAACCCCAAAGGCTGGGCAATGTCCAGGTGCGCGGGTTTGACCCTATCCACGGAAACAGTCTCGGGTCTGCCGCCAATGTCCATGAGCAGGCTCTTATCCCCGTGCTCCAGGACCCTGAACGGCCCGTCGTATGGGGGGCGCAGAGGTCCACGATGGGCGTCATGACAAACAAACACAAAATCTGCAGAGCGCAGGTGACCTTTTGCGGCCTCCAGCAGGGAGGACTGTTGCCTGGCTGCAGACCAGGGCGCTGTGGCGTCCGGGATGAATTCGCCGGGGACCCGCAGTGGCTGGTCGTAGACAAGTTCGGTGGATGAGAACAACAGGTCCTCCTTGGGGGCGCACCTGAGGCCGAGCATGACCCACGGGAGCTTATCCAACCAGTTGGCGTCCGTCAAGCCGGCACGCAGGGCTGCTTTCATGGAGCGGTGGAACCGCTCACAGAGACCGTTCGCCTGGGGGTGATACACGGTAGTGCGGTGCAGCTTGACCCCCAAACTCTCAGCCATTGCGTTCCAGAGTTCAGAGGTAAACTGAGGGCCACAGTCGGAGGAAAGGTCGCATGGGGTCCCGAAGCGTGCAACCCACGTGCCGATGAACGCCCGGGCCACGTCTGACGACATTGTCGAGGAGAGGGGAACGGCTTTGGGCCAGCGGGTCGTTCTGTCCACCATGGTGAGCAAGTAGGTGAAACCGTGCGAGGGAGGAAGTGGACCTACCAAGTCGACGATGACGTGGTCAAACCTCCTCTCAGGGACAGCGCAGAGCTCCAAGGGGGCTTTTGTGTGGCGATGCACCTTAGCCCGCTGACAGGCCACGCACGAGTCGACCCAGGCCTGCACATCTTTCTTAAGACCGCGCCACACAAACTTCTGGGCCACCAGCCTCACGGACGGTTTCCTTCCTTGCTGGCGGGCGGACCACGGCTCGGCCACCTTGGTCATGGCGAAAGTGAGGGGTTTATGGTCCATATATGCTGTGAACTCACGGCCTTCCAATAGGGAGCGGAAGTGGCGGATCGCCAGCCAGAGGCCGAGGAGCTCTCTATCGAACGTGCTGTATTTGCGCTCCCTGGGGACCAGCTGACGGCTGAAAAAGGCAAGCGGTTGCCAGGCGCCACCGACCCACTGTTTGAATACGGCTCCAACAGCGTAGTCGGATGCATCGGTAGTGAGAGCGACAGGGGCCCCGTGGGTCGGGTGGGCCAGAATAGCGGCACGACTCAGCGCGGCCTTCGTAGCCTCGAAGGCTTCCATCCTCTTGGCCGTCCATTCAACGTCCCGGTTGGGGGCCTTGTCTTTAAGAGCCTCATAGAGCGGGCGCATGATGTGGGCCACCCGGCGGATGAACCGGTGGTAGAAAGTCACCATCCCCAGGAACTCCCGGAGGCCCCAAGCCGAGCGAGGTCGGGGAAAAGCAGACACGGCCTCCACCTTTGCCAGAAGGGGGGCGGCGCCGTTCTTGTCTATGAGTTGCCCGAGGAACTGGATAGAGGGCACCCTGAAAACACACTTCGCCGGGTTGATGATCACGCCATGCTGCTCAAGTCTTGTGAAGAGGTCCCGGAGGTGCATTAGATGTTCATCCTCTGAGGAGCTGGCGACGGCAAATAGATGAACACAAATGGCAAGTCCCTGAGCACAGAATCCATTAAACGCTGGAAAGATTGTGCCGCGTTTTTAAGACCAAACGGCATCCTCAGAAAATCGAATAGTCCAAACGGAGTGATTACAGCTGTCTTGGGAAAGTCTGAGGGGTGCACGAGAACCTGGTGATACCCGCACACCAGGTCGACCTTGGAGAACAGGATTTTGCCCGCCAGGTGGGCTGAGAAGTCCTGAATGTATGGAACAGGGTAACGGTCGGGCGTAGTTGCGTCATTAAGGCGGCGGTAGTCACCACACGGTTGCCACCCGGTTTAGGGATGTTGTGTAGCGGCGAGGCCCACGGGCTATCCGAACGGCGGACGATGCCCAGGTGCTCCATGTTGGCAAACTCAGACTTAGCGACTGCTAGCTTCTCGGGGTCAAGCCGTCGGGCCCTCGCGTGAATCGGGGGACCCTTGGTCTCAATGTGGTGCTCGACCCCATGTTTAGTCGTGGCAGAGGAGAAATTGGGCCGTGTCAAGCCAGGGAACTCACCAAGGAGGAGCTGGTACTTGGTGCCGTCCGAGAGCGAACTGGAGAGACCACCATAAGTCACCTCATTCCGGACGCAGACGACTGTGGAGAAAGTCAGTGCATCCACCAGACGGCCACTCTTAACATCTACCAGCAGCCCGTGGGCACAAAAAAAAAATCAGCGCCGAGGAGAGGGAATGAGACATCGGCAGTGACAAAGTCCCATGTGAAGCACTGACTCCCGAAACACAAGTCCACAGTCCTCAAGCCATAAGAGCGGATAGGGGAGCCATTAGCGGACAGTAGGGGTGGCCCATGAGTCCCGCCAGCGGCGTCCTCCGCAGTGGCTGTCAGGACGCTCCTCTGGGCGCCGGTGTCGCAAAGGAATTTGCGCCAGGAAAGGTTGTCCTTCACGAACAGCAGCCGGCTCTTCACGGCCATGCTCACGGCCGATGCGAAGCGTGGGCTTTGGCGTTTCCTGATGCGTCGTAGTTGCAAGGGGTTTCGCACCGAAACGGGCATTGAAGTAGCACAAGCCTGTGCCAGCACGGCCGTCGGTGGCGATGGGGCCCCTGCTGGATGCCACCCCCGCGTCCGGAGGCGAGTAACTGCGCGTCGCGGCCAGCGTCTCAGGGGAGAAGCGCTGGGTGGCCAGGAAGAAACGGTCGGCCTCCTCGGCCAGGGCCCGGGGCTCAGTGAGAGTACTGTTAGCGAGCGCCGTCTGAACATGCGGTGGCATGTGCCTGAGAAACAGTTCCATGAAAATGAAATTGGGGTCTTCCGTGCCCAGCAGGTTTAGCATCATTTCCATGAGTTCGGAAGGTTTGCTGTCCCCCAGTCCATTAATGGCCAACAGACGTTGGGCACGCTCCGGCCATGAAAGCTCAAAAACCTTGAGAAGGTGAGCCTTGATCCCAGCATACTTATCTCGGGCCGGGGGAGAGGTGATGAAGTTCACTGCTCTGGCCGCCGTTGAGCTCCCGAGTGCTGAGACAACGTGGTAATAACGCGTGGAATCATCTGAGATCCCGCGGAGGGCGAACTGAGCCTCCGTCAGCGCGAACCACGCTGCCGCGGACGTCTCCCAAAACTCCGTCAATTTGAGGATGGCGGTTGCCATGTTTGTTTCAGTCTCAAAAACGCCGGGACTGACGTTGGGGTCACCAGTGTAGCGCCGGAGAAAAGGAGTCGGAGGCGGAGTGTCGGAAACAGGAACAAAACTTGTTTTATTGCTCGACATCGAAACACTACTCTCATAACGGCGGGAACTCTGATAGCCTTTACTCCGGAAGCGCAACAACAATAACAGTCTGTGCGGAACCCCGCACCCCAACTCGAGGTCCCGCGGGTGAATTATGTAAACACCACAAGGTCATGTTAGCATTGGAAGAGGTAACATGGCATGAGTTGTTGATTGTGACAAGTCGACCTGCAGAGAGACGTTTGTGTGACTCTATGCTTAGGTCCACTCTGTTCCGCACGTTTCAAATTCCAAGTTAGCATTTTGACTAAAGTCAAATCGGAGCCCTGATGAAAGACTTATATTTTTCTGCAGTATATTAGCTTGCTTACTAGCTATTTGGATGTAATAAACAAAGACATTTACTGCTTTACACATATTTATGGATCATTGGGAAATTATTGATCCAAGCCTCCTAATGTGGATCAAAGTTTGATTTAAGGTTTTGGTGGGCCTTAGAATTTCAAATTGGGAAGACCTGGAGCTTGTTGTTGATTGATTGGAGTCTTATTTTCTCAACATATGGTAAAAAAGGCAAAAATGTAGATTAGCTTTTCCAAAAGTGGAAGACCATGCTTGCTTGCTTGCTTAAAAGACAAAAGTAACTTGTTTGCTTAGACAGAGGATTTAGGAAATCAAAACGTAGTCCAGTTTGATGAAAAATCTCAGGGTCTTAATTTACATTAAAAAACCATTTAAATACCTTTTCACTTCCTTTCCATCTTGAGAAATAATTGGACAGATAATTATCAGGTCAGTTGGGATTTAACGCCATTGTATCTTAACTCTAGAGAAGTTGTGGAATGATCATTAACGCATTTTCCTTTTATGATATTGCTTTTGTAATTTCAGTCTTGATTTGGAGTGTTATTATCAGTTTAGATTTTTTTTTGTAACTACCCTGCTTCATTAATGTGTATGCAGTGTCAAAAAAACAAGTCTATATAATTATAGTTGAGGAAGGAGAAGCAATGGTATGCTGTGGAGAATGTGAGGTGGACCACCTTGGCTATATCTTCTTCCTGGAGCTTCACTCTTCCCCACCACCCTGCTCATTCATGCACATATACTCTGTTTTACTTCAGATAATCTTCATTCCTCTCTTTACCAGTGTGTGCCTCCATCTTTTTTAATTGTTTCTCTGCCTGCTCGCTGCTTTCACTGCAGATCACAATACCATCTGCGAACATTATGGTCCAAGGGGATTCCAGTCCAACATCATCTGTCAGCCTATTCATTTTGACCGCAAACAGGAAGGGGCTCAGAGTGGATCCCTGATGCAGTCCCACCTCCACCTTAAATTCTTCTGACACACCTACGGCACATCTCACCGCTGTTCTGCTGTCCTCATACATGTCCTGTACTATTCTAACATATTTCTCCACCACACCAGACTTGCACATCCAGTACCACAGTTCCTCTCTTGGTACTCTGTCATAGGCTTTCTCTTGGTCTACAAAGACACAATGTAGCTCCTTCTGACCTTCTCTGTACTTTTCCACGAGCATCTACAAACCAAATAATGCATCTGTGGTACTCTTTCTAGGCATTAAACCTTGCTGTTGCTCGCAGATACTTACTTCTGTCCTGAGTCTAGCCTCCACTACTCTTTCCCATAACTTCATTGTGTGGCTCATCATCTTTATTCCTCCGTAGTTTCCACAGTTCTGAACATCACCTTTGTTCTTAAAAATGGGAACTAGCACACTTTCTTCTGGCATCTTCTCTCGCACTAGTATTCTATTGAATAATTTCGTCAAAAACTCCACAGCCACCTCTCTAAATTGCTTCCATACCTCCACTGGTATGTCATCAGGACCAATTGTCTTTCCATTTTTAATCCTGTTCAGTACCTTTCTAAATTCCCCTTTACTAATCCTTGCCACTTCCAGGTCATTCACGCTTGCCTCTTCTACCCTTCCTTCTCTCCCATTTTCTTTTTTTATTACCTTCTTAAAGTACTCTTTCCATCAATTTAGCACACTACTGGCACCAGTCAACATATTTCCATTGCTATTCTTAATCCCCTGTACTTACTTCACATCCTACACATCTCTATCCCTCTGTCTGGCCAACCTGTAGAGATCCTATTCTCCTTCTTTCGTCTCCAACCTGGTGTACGTCTTGTGCCTCTTGTTTAGCCTTCGCTACCTCTACCTTCGCCCTACGTCGCATCTCAATGTACTCCTTTCGCCTCTCATCAGTTCTCTCCTTGTCCCACTTCTTCTTAACTAATCTCTTACCTCGAATGACTTCCACCACCAAGTCTCCTTCTCCCCTTTCCTCCCAGAAAAGTACATATTAAAACATATGTTTAAATTTATGAAAAAAATGCAAACTATGTCTCCTTCAACCACTCCGCCTCTAAAGTCTCCAATATACTTTACTCCACTATAATTTTGCTCAGAAACAGAGGCTCACGGGAATGCTGGAGCCAGTTCCAGCTGTCATCAGGCAGGAGGCGTGGTACACCCAAAACAGGTTGCCAGGCAATCCCAGGGCATATAGAGACAGACAACAGTCGCAATCACAATGACACCTAGGGGCAATTTAAAGTGTGCAATTAATGCATGAAGAGTTCAGACGCAAAAGCAGATATCAATTTTTGTTGTTTCTGTAGATTCTTTGATTTATGTACAGGGAGTTCTCTGTTTAATACAGCCTCGACCTAAGACATTTCAACTTTACGACACCTGAGTCTTGTCTGCCTCCCTTCCCTAATAGTAAGTATTAGGTTTTTTTTATATGTACCAACACCCATCTATTTCTGAGCAGCTTATCCTCACGAGGGTTCCAGGAATGCTGAACCCCATCCAGGCAGTCAGCGTAAATTTTTACTTTAACGGTGAAATCCGACTTAAGTTGAAATTCGAGTTAAGTCACTACTGTGGGAATGGATCTCAATCGTAGTCTGAGGACTCCCTGTATTATATAAATCAATGAATCTACATAAACAACAAAAATGGAAATATCTTCTTTTGCGTCTGTCCAGTGAAAACCCACAAAGGCACAGGAAGGACATGCAAACTCCACACAGTGGGAAGCTTGGATTTGAACCCAAGTCCTCAGAACTGTAAGATCAATACTTTACAGCTGTAGTTACACCAGTTCATGTTGTAATCTGGCTATAGCCCCATATTTAACCACACAACCGGTGTGAGGATAAAAAGGTACAAAAATCCATCCATCCATTCATTTTCTTAGCCGCCTATCTTTACAAAGGTTGCGGGAGTGCTGGAGCCCATTCCATGTGTCAAGGTGGGTCCGCGATTGAATTCGGGACCTCAGAACTGTTAGGGGAATGCTTTCCAGCTGAGTGACCGTGCCGCCTGTACAAGAAATGTTTTTTTTACTTGTTTAATTGTTTTTTTTAGTTATTGGTTTCAAATTAGTCACAATTACATTATGCACTGGTTTTATCCAGACTATAAAAACATTTGTATTTCTTGATTCATATAAAACAAATAAAGGAAAAATCTGAAAAAAAATAAATTTTCTCTAATGTGATGTTATCAAAAAAGAGCTCACCCCCCCCCCCACACACACAAAACACATAATCCGCTAAGCCACTTTTCAGTCTTTCCTTGCAAAGTGCACCTGTGACAGAAAAACCTGTTTGTGTCACATTCAGGTCCTTACGTTTAAAATACGTGGGTGGCGAGAATCTTTGTGGCGACGCGTTGAGAAATTGTTGAGAGCAGTCACAGCTTTTTGGCTACATTGTCACATCCCATATCATTAGCAGCTCTGACGGCCAAAAAGCACCTTACGTGTCACCTGGTTACAATAGTCATTACCCGCTATAAACTCTTATAATCGAAATAGTGAAGAAGATTGTACTTACAGGACTGTTTTGAGTGTATTTATTATCCTGTCGATGTGATATGTGGTGTAATATATGAATAGATGTAACATCCAACCATGTTGGAGGTTAACACATTTTTCCCATCCAGGGCTTAATGAGTGTTATAATCAAGAAATTTGATTGCTATCCAAAGTGAAAGGCATTTTTGGGCAAGTCAAACTCCCATTAATTGAATCCCAGCAACCATAAAATTTGGTATATTTTTTTTAAATTGTATGGTCTTTTTAAATAAGCAAGAAAAATAAATAACCTTACAGTACAAAACAACATTTCAACACAATGAAATACGACATCCCCTTCTCAATTTTTCTTTTTTTACACGCTATACCTACCATGACTTTGATCCAAGTGCGATAGAATCAAACATAGCCCCACTGTTGTATGTTTGAATTGGAATGAGAGAAGTCAGCTCTTGTGTCGTGTGTGTGTTAACGATAAACCCAAAGTGGTCCTGACAAGCTGAATGAATGGCCATTAACATTATGGGCTCTATTTTCATTACTAACTCAGATACAGCGCTCTGCTTGGTGTAACGGTGCTAGAAGGCAGAATAGACCGGGTTTTGGTCATTTTGTGGACTGTGGTACCCCTAAAGCATCTAAAATCTTATATTCTCAGTTTGGGTTGGTCTAGTTTGTTTTTTCCTGTGTTCCTGAGAGCTGATTATGTCGGTTGTATCCACCTGTTTGTGTTTGCCCCCTCCCTTCTGTTGACCAATCAGCTTTCTCCAGCCATTTACGTCCTGTCCCAGTGTTTCTCATTGTCTCTTTAGTCTGTGTATTTAACTCCCCATTTTCTTTCGGTTCTTGTTGGTCCATTGCCCTTGTCACAGGTTGCTTGTTGCTTTGTTGCTTGTGTTTTTGAAAATTATGTTAAGCTTCTAGTTTAGCTGTAAGTCATACTTTGTTACTTTACGTTGTTTTTAGAAATGAATATTTTTGAGATTTCTCTAGTCTTTCCTTCCTCCCCTGCTTCTCTGCATTTCGGTTCTCCACGCCTTGTTGTGCCTTTCTTGTCCTTCACTAGCCCCGACCGTAACAGAATGGACGTACCGAGACTGGACCCAGCGGGAAGAACACGGTGTCACCGGTCACGCCGCCAGTCTCCCTGTCAGCGTTTTCAGCCTGCCAGCCAAGCCTGCTCTCTTCCAGTCAGCTGTTGTTTTTGTCCTTTACTTCCTTTCCATCAGTGTCCTCCACTTGTCATAACTATTCACCACGCCAGACTATTTAAACTCCCATTTTATTGGACACACATTTTTCTGATTTTGAGGTCCTTGATATATATAACCATCTGTCCGATTCAGACTCAGATTTTTTTTTCCTGGTTCCTTCCCCAGTTTTACAAGTTCTCGTAAATTTTTGTCACGTCTCCTCATCTCTAGCTCATGTGAGTTTAAGCCCAAGTCTTGTCCATATGACCTTTTCTGGGGCACCCGTTTGGCCAGTTATCCAGGAACCCTGCGTGGTGGCCATCAGGGGCGCCCAAGTAGAACTCAGTTTTTGTCCTTTCGACAAAGTCATGTCAAGTCAAACCAGCTCTGGAGTCATCTTGTTCTGTACCACCTGTCTTTCCTAGTTCACCTTCTCGAGTCCCCATGCACTTTTCGCCTCTCGTATCAAGCCTTGATGGTGGCAGGATGAGGAAGCAACTGCAGTCCCCGTGCCAGCTCCCCGACAGGTTCCAGTGCTGGTTCCCAGCTAGGCCCCCGTCCCATCACCCCGGCAGCTGCGCCAGACCCACGTGCCATCTCCCCGGAGTATGCGGCCAGCGCTGTATGACCTTTAGCTGCCACCTTCAACTACTGTTCCAGGGGTGCTTGACCAGCGGCCTCCACCTTAAGCTCCTGCTCCACCAGCGCTTGACCTGACCTCCTGGACTGCACAACACCTAACTTTGGGTGGCCTGGGAAGCCACCGGACTGACCCTGTTGGGTAACTGTGCCCTTCTCCAGACCTCCTTGGTTGGTGACTTTTTGTTTTGGGACATCTGAAATCTGTTCATTGAAATGGAGGCTGGGGCTGTTATGATTTTCCTGTGTTCCATGGCTTGTGTGTTGATATTTTTTGGCAGTTGTGTCCACCTGTTCAATTGCCCTCATCCCTTGTATTGACCAATCAGCTCCCTCCGACCACTTGTGTCCTGTCCAGGTTTCTTTTTGTCTCATCAGTCTCTATATAGTTAACTGTTTACTTTCACCCTGTCTTTGTCTTTGTCACAGGTTTGTCATGTCATGTCATTATCCAAACCGCTTATCCTCACAATGGTTGCGGGAAAGCTGGAGCCTATCCCAGCTAGCTTCGGGCGAAAGGCGGACTACACCCTGAAGTGGTTGCCAGTCAGTCGCACGGCAGATATCGACAATATCACTGAGCAGGAATCGATCCTACACTGCCCGCACTAAAGGCGTGTAGACCAGTACACCATCATGTCACAGGTTTCTTGTTGCGTTTTTGAAAGTCATGTCAAGTTTCTAGTTTAGCTTTAAGTCATACTGTGTCACTCAGAGTATTTTATTTTTAGAATTTGAGATTTTTGAGATTCCTCTACTCCTGCTTTGCCTTCCTGATTCCCTGAATTTAGGTCCTCCACACCTTTCTGTGCTTGCCTTGGCTGTGACATAAAAGAGAGATGTCCATGCAGGTGTGGGTATTTTCTTAGCTGATTTAAATCCTGTAAAATTGAAGCAGCATTTTACATTCCTTTTAAAGGCATTAAAATAGTCTTCTGTGTAGATGTCTATGTGTGGAAGAGGACTCAGCAACCCGTGCATGACTGGAGCATTGTCACAGCTCTTGGCTGATGTGACAGGCAACGTGATTAAATAGAGTATGAGATGGTGATGTAATGATTTCTGTGGACCTTTATCTAATTGCTACCTATATCATTCCTGTGCTCCCCCCTGCTCATACCAGCATATTGGGATCAATGAATTTTCTATAGTGATTTAGGGTGTTCGATGTCCACGATTTAAATACTTAGCAATGAAAGATGACTGATACACCACATAAACATGGATCTCGGAATCCAGGCATGTGCCCCAACAAATCCACCAAAACCACGTTTGATTAGCTGAACCAAAAGTTAGATGTGGTGTGCACAGATATACAGTAAGTCCAGACAGAATTTCAGCATCAAAATAGACACATGAGCTGGGCGGATGCCAAAGGACACACCTTCATTGTGTCCCATCTTGACTCAGACCAGTCTTCCTAATTTACAAAAACCCCAGCTATGCTTGTGCTTGCCCAAAAATCAAGATACACCACACGCATGCGGCGCACTTTGCACAGTCTACAAAAATAGAGCACGGTATTCTATCCCTTATTTGGACAGTAAGAGAGGGTGGAACAAAGAGATGATTTTATTTACAATATAACTATGGCTGCAATTATCAATTATGTTAAAAATCAATGTTTTTTTTTCAATTACTCAAGGAATCTAATTTAAAAAAATTCTAAACTTAAAGTTTATGTCCCCTTATTTAAAAACAGGACAAAATTCAAAAGGACAATTTGGAAAAGGCACAAACATAAATTATGATTCAGTAATTGGGTTGTCAGAAAGAGGCAGAAATAACCCTGATTAAAAAAAAAAAAAAAACAGGTCAAACTGACAAGCCACGTTGGTTCACACAATGCAACCCATTACGATACAAATTGAAAGTCTCACACACACTGGTGCAAAGTTTCCCAGAAAGTGACACGTTTTGCTTCTTTTTAATAAATGTAGAAATTAAACTTTGGTAAAATACATATCAAAGCAATAATTATTTTGCCTGGGCAGTAGTTCAGTATCCCTAAACTCCTAATCCTAGACTAAGGCCTGGGTGGATTACTGTTTGGTGTTTGGCTGCAACATTACAGGAAAGAAAGGCATTTCACTGTTTTCCAGCACCAATTTTTAACCAAGGTAAAACGACTGAACATTTAAGAAAATCTGGACAATGTGGCTTCTATGACTCACCAGAAGGTGATATTCAGCCATCCATCTACCCTTCCATCCACCCATTATCTGAGCTACTGAGTCACGAGAGTGCTGGAGCCCATCTCACCTATCTTGGGGCAGGAGGCAGGGTACACCCTAATCTGTTTGCCAGCCAGTCGCAGTTGTTATTAGCCATTTTGAAAACAGAAGTTGTGTGAAAATGTAATAACTGAATCCCTATTGATTGAACAGGCTGATTGGGTATTGATGTAACAGCAATTTCCAGATATACTGTATATGGTATGTATCTAGATTCAGTTCATGCATCTTTTCCTTCTTTTTTTTCTTTTAAATGGCCTCAGTTCATCTTGGAAAAAATAGCCCTGATATTGGCATATGTCATCCAGTCTTTATTGTATTCGTCCCAGTTATGTCAAAAGCTGTTAACAAGCTGGTAAATTGTTCTCTCGTGGCTTCTTTTTCTACCTGTCAATCCAATTAGCGTGTAATTGCCCAATGGCGCCATAGCGAAATTAGCTAAGTCTTTGTCAGACATATCAAGTTTTGTTTTCATTTTTCTATGTTGTCAATAGGTTTTGTGGAACTGATTGGAGGTTATTGAACAATGCCTCTTGCAGATGGGACCTGCCATTAGCTGTGACACACAGTGTTGCTAGCATAACAGTTTTGATGAGACCCAAGCTTTAATTGAGTGAAATTTGAGGGGTTGAACATTTTATTATTATTTTATTTACTATTGTTTTATTTTAGTTTAATGGTTTTTTATTTTGAGGCGCTTGACTTAGGTTAGCAGCTCAATTTGGGTCTAAAGGTCTTGTTTTAGTCAGGCTTTTTTTTTTTTCATCTTTCTTTTTCATAAAAACATGCAATGGAAGAATGATTTTATTTTAATAAAAACATTTTTTGCTTCGTTAATAAATTTGAATATACTGTAACACTTCAGAAATTATATACAGCTACTTTCTTGTGGATAGATAAACATGGGATCATTATGCTGGTGACATACATCATACACTATATATACCACAAATCCCATACATATGATAAACAAGTGTGAGACTGTTCAGTTCGACTATCAATATTTTATGTGTAACAGATGACCATGCCATAACATAGTTGGATAGAAACACTGACAGTACTATTGATAGATAAAGTAGATATCAAATTAGATATCAAAGATGTCAGATAAAAGTACCACAAAAACAAAAGATGTCAAATGAAGAGATCATAGATTTGATATATAAAAGTGTGGCATTGTTTTTTGATGCTAGCTTATCAATGCGTTATCAGAACATATAGCAATATGATAATCACTGACCTCTGTGCCATTTTCATGGCGATATCGTCTCCACGTTCGGCCTGTGTCGCTGTAGAGGACGATGTACGAGCTGACCCAGTCCCAGCTGTCGTAGCATCCCTGTGTGGCCACCGCTGTCAATTCCATCTGCTCCCTGAAGTCCAACTGGAGCCACGGTTCCTTGTCGCTGGCCACCGGAGACCAGCCACCGGCCCCTGACGGTAAAAATCGATGCAACATTGATTTGGTCAACTCTTGTGGTTTGGAGCTGAGTCACTCCTAGCATTGCGGTGCAGTTGTGTTGCATTCTCATGGGTGGGAGATGGGAAATCGGATGGAAAGTTCAAATAGTTTGACACAAATCAGTGAGCTGTTAAAAGGAATGTGTTGAACTTTGAACTCAGGTATCCGAAACATCTGGCATTTGATGTCTTTACAAATCCACCGTGTTCTTCCTTTCAGGTTAACGGCCTCAATAAAAATTATTTATTTTCCACATATTAAAGTATCTTAGACACTAGCTCCTTCAAAGTCTTATTATATTGTATCAATCTTTTTTTTATTTGATACTGATTTCATCTCAATAAGGTCGAGGGTGAGAGAAGCCTTTTCTAGCTGACTTGGTTTGTGGCAGGCATCAGCCTTGATTGGTCAGAGCATCCATACAAAAACAACCCTTCACAATCACAGTCACACCTGTAAACTCTTCAATGTGTATCTCAAATACATTTATGTATTTATAATGTGGGAGGACGAGAATAAAATTTATACAACCACAGGGAGGGTTCGCAATTTCCAAGATTCTAATCAGGAACATCTTAACATGAGACATATGTCTTAACAACTAACAACTATCCATGCATCCATCTATCCAGCCATCCATCCATCCATCATCTGAGCCCCTTATCCTCATAAGAGACTGCTGGAGCCTGTCCAAGCTGTCATTGGGCAGGAGGGGTGGTACACCCTGGACAAGTTTGCAGCCAATCGCAGGGTACATGGAGACATACAACAGTCGCACTCCCAATCACACCTCGGGGCAATTTAAAGTCTCCAATGAATGCATGTTTTTGGGAAATGGGAGGAAACTGGAGTGCCCAGAGAAAACGTACGCAAGCACGGGGAGAACATGGAAACTCCAAACAGGGGGAGGCCGGGATTTGAAACCTGTTGCTCAGAACTGTGTGGAAAACGCTAAAACCAGTCGTCCAAAGTGCCGCCTCACTAACGAAATGTTAGTGAATTAATGGAAAGCTATCATGTATTGGATGACATGAGTTTATGGATGAAGTGAAGTTCAAGTCTGCATGTATTCAAAGAAAATGTTTCACCATGGTGGAAGAAAGGGGAGTCATAAAGGGACAATTTAAAGTTTAAACATCTTACAAAAAAAAAAAAAACAACACATAAACAGCCGAAGTACCAGCTGGTCGCAGCACAGACACTCACCGTCTCTCCTGTGCAACTTTGCGTGGTGGGCGGCGTAACTGACTGACGACTGCGAGGAGCTCTGAAAAGACGAGCGCAGCAATGTGGACACCAAAGGGCTGTTGCAATTATCTGCCGGGGAACAACAACAAGAGTGACAACAGTGACTTTTATTTTTAGTCACATGTAAACAATGTAAATGAGCAGGGATGGAATTAATGAGCCGCAAAAAAAAAATCTTAATTTGGCTGTATTAGAATAACCCTTTGAAATTTTTTCACTTGCATATTTACATAGATACGCTGCATCACACTGAGATTTTAATCATGCTCATGACAATGATACCCTCATTCTTAGGTGACCGTCTTTGTTTTAGTTTTGGTCAACATGAACAATGACTAATACAATGGTCCATTGATTTCAACTTTTTTTCAAATATGAACAGTCGCTTGGTCGATGTTTTGCCTTGTGTTGTGAAAATTTCAGTTGGAAAAGTTGAGTATTACTGTCGACAAAGCACTTTCAGCTGTTTATTGAATGGGAGAAACAAAATGAAAACTAACCAACCTATTTGTTATGCCCCTTAAAGCCATACATCAACACATGCCAAACGCTACACCGTGTGTTAGGGATTCTGTGAGACTTTTGACTTTATTACATATTATCTATCTTAATATATTATTCAAAACAGTCTTACGTTTGTCATTAAAAACAAAAGAAGTGGTTGTGTTTTTGGCAGGGCTCTAATGAAAACAAAAAGTATGACACTGGTTTTCATGACCAGTGTCCAATTCTGTTGAATGAAAAAAGTTGTACCACAAGTAAAACATAAAAGTGTAAATGGCGAATTACTTTTAAAATTGACAATCACCTTTTTAAAACTTGTAAACAAGTTAAAATGTTCATTTAAAAATTAATCGATTTATTCATTTTACGAGCTGCTTACAGTATCTTCGCAAGGATCGTGGGAGTGCTGGAGCCTATTCCAGCTGTCATCGGGCAGAGGCGGGGTACACTAATGCCCTAAAGCTAATGCCCTAACCAGATGTTCCACTGTGCTGCCTAATGAAACACCCCCCCCCCAAAAAAAAAAAAAAACTGCCAATTTTATTGTTGCTGGTATTTGTTTTTAATTTTTTTTAAAAAATGACTTCTCTCGGCGGCACGGTGGTTCAGCTGGTAAAGCATTGGGCTCAAAGTTCTGAGAACCTGGGTTCGAACCCGGACCCACCTGTGTGGAGTTTGTCTGTTCTCCCCACACCTGCGTGGGTTTTCTCCGGGCACTCAGGTTTCCTCCTACATCCCAAAAAAATGCAACATTAATTGGACAGTCTAAATTGCCCCTAGCTGTGATTGTGAGTGCGGCTGTTTGTCTCTGTATGCCCTGCGATTGGCTGGCAATCAGTTCAGGGTGTACCCCGCCTCCTGCCCGTTGACAGCCAGGATAGGCTCCAGCACTCCCCATGATTCTCGTGAGAATAAGCACCAAAGAAAATGGATGGAGTTGCAAATATAATCAAAACTTAAAGGACATGTATGGTAATACAGTCAAATATTCTGTCTGTAATTTGGATACATATTGTTCTAAGTGTAAAGACATTGAAAAATAAGTTATTATATTCATTATATATATTTCAATTTCCTCAGATGATTAATCAGTTATTGGCATTTTATTTTGTCAAATATAGGTCTTTGAAATTATATCAGTCTTAGAAAAAAAAAATCCAAATTTGTTCCTGTTTAATACATAACCAGTAATATTTAAGATTTAGAAAGGCAACAGAATGATTCTTGTACAGATTATTATCTTTAAGTTACATCAGGGAAACAATTGCAACCCAGCATTTCAAAATACATTGTGTTCACATTCTATATGCTGTTCTTGATTTTTGCATCCATGCTTCAGTAATTAAGCAGGACTGTTTGCCCTGACATGGATTCATCCAGTTTGCAGCATGACGGTAGAAAATAAAGGAAGTTGCGAGCTGTGGGACGCCTTGGTGCAAAGGGCGTCTTTACCTGTCGGCGTTGCAGCTTTGAAAGCAAGGATTAGAGAAAATAACAAGGCTGCCTCACTTATCCAGCTCTCAGATGCTTCAAACAGTCTATTAACCCATGCAGTGACCCTTCAAACGAGACACAAAACGCTCCCCCTGAGTATGTGCTTGCATGTGAGTGCGCACATCAGCGTCCCATGTTGCAATGCAACAGGCAAGAGCTGGTTCAGTCTCGCCATCCAAACCTGTCAATCGCACACCCTTTTACCTCCCTCCTTCCCTCCCTTGATTCTTGGTCCCTACACCCCGAACCCCGCCACAATGAGAGCAGCCAGTCAAACAACAGCAGTCACTTCCCAGCTTGGATTAACTGAGTTGTTGCATTCAGACCCAGAATGACAGAGTGTAATGAAAACTGGCGCCAGTTTGATTACAATCATCGCTCCATCACTGTGCGTCTAAGAGCCCTTTGCCTCCAGGCTACAAAAAGCCGTATTAAGTCTTGGTCAAGTTTGTTTATTTATTTCTTTTCTCCCGGCAACAGGCCATCCATCTGATGAACGATGCTGACAGCATGTGCTCCCTTGCATTTTGGAGCGTCCCACCACATTCCGACTGACCCGCTTTGATTGCACTCGCTCGTCGAGAGATTTCTCCGCTAATCCCGAGTTCCAAGTGTGACTAAAATGGATCAAGCCGTCTTATCCTGAGATTCAAATTGTTGGCGGGGCGGCAACCGCACTCACAGATGTTCATTGGAAGGGCGTGGGTGGTGGGGGGTGGGGAATGAGAGCGCTGGCATGGCATCTTGACACAGCACAGCCGGGGTTATTATGCAAGAACTGAGCTGGTAATCTGTCAAAAGTATCCTTGGTCCCACTTTTGATCCTCTTCTTGGATGAGCCTCCATCGTCTTATCTTGCTTTCCATTTGTTTACATGCACAACACTTCACCGTGAAGACTTGGCTGAGCTTCATGTTTGTGCTGCTGTAGGGTTATTATACCTTAAAGAGGACATTGTACTGTGTGAGCGGTGGCCGAGACACGTCACAATTACATGACATTAACTCACAACACAGCACCATTAAGATACAACTGAAGTGAGTGCGGTACTCCCTCCGACTATATAACTCATAATGTAAAAATGAAGAACCCCGGCGGCCAATTCTGGCCTGCTGCATAATTTTATGTGGTCTGCCAAATCAAATCGTGGGCTTCAATTTCATGTCCCTTGCTAAAATACCAAAATTACAGATAGTCTTTGTTTTAAATACCACTGAGCTATTGCAAGCATTTCTTTGTCAATAGTCTCCATTTTTAAATATATTTTAAAAATATGAGCAAATAATGTTTGACTGACCTCTGATTTCCAAACTAGTGATCCATTCATTTGTTGTATCCATGGAATAATAGACAAATATATAGTAGTAGATTCATGGTGTTCACAGCAGGGATGTTTGATGCCACTTTTTTTACCCAGATAACAGTACAAGTCACTCTTGTATCTTCACCATTACTGGCTTACTCTATTTTTTTTTATTTTACTTAAGTATCTAAAAGGCACAGTGGAGCAACTGGTTGGAGCATTGGCCTCACAGTTCTGAGGGTCGGGGTTCAAATCCCGACCCCACATATGTGGAATTTGCATGTTCTCCGCGTGGCTATGTGAGTTTTCTATGTGCACTCTGGTTTCTTCCCACATCCAAAAACATGCATTAATTGGAGACTTAATTTGCCCTAAATTTTGACTGCAAATGGGTGTCTCTCTCTATGTGCCCTGCAATTGTCTGCCAACCAGTTCAGGGTGTACCCTGCCTCCTACAAGATGACAGCTGGGATAGGCTCCAGCACTCCCGTGACCCTTGTGAGGATAAGTAGGTTAGAAAATGAATGGATGAATGAAGAAAAATTCACAAAACATGAACAGAGGAGAACATGTAACAAGATCATGAAAGATAAAAATGAACAAACAACTAAAAAGTAAGTGGCCTAATTGAAAAAGAAAACATGCCTACCATCGTACACATTTTAAGGCTTGTTTGCATTTCACCCATTTCAGTGTGTTTTCTTTTCAGGTTCATCAATTTTTCCATTCCATTTTCCATACTGCTCATCCTCACTAGGCCCGTGGACATGCTGGAGCCTATCCCAGCCAACTCCGGGTGGGAGGCAGGGAACACCCAGAACTGGCAAACCAGAGTACCTGGAGAAAATCCACACAGGCAAGAAGAGACCATGCAAATGCCACACAGGCGACAACTGTGGCCAGATTTGAACCAGGTCCTCAGAACTGTGAGGCAGATGTGCTCACCGGTTGAGTACCGTGCCGCCATTCTTTACTATATCCCATCCATTCATTTTCTTCACCACTTATCCTCACGAGGGTCATGGGGAGTGCTGGAGCCTATCCCAGCTGTCAACGGGCAGGTGGCAGGGTACACCCTGAACTGGTTGCCAGCCAATCACAGGGCACCTTGAGACAAACAGCCCCACTCACAATCATACCTAGGGGCAATTTAGAGTGTCTAATTAATATTGCATGTTTTTGGAATGTCGAGGGAAACCTATGCAGGCACGGGGAGAACATGCAAACTCCACATAGGCGGGTGTGGGATTGAACGCGGGACCTCAGACCTGTGAAGCCAACGCTTTACCAGCTTTACCACCGTGGCGCCCCCATTCTTTACTTTATTCATAAAAATTAAAAACAGTGGGTGAAATTTCATGAATCTGCATGTTTGGATACATTGTTTAGCAATAATAATTTGGGTGTTATACAACATTTCCTGTTTTTTTTTTTTAATTTTGTATTATTATTATTCCATACTAATGTCTTTGTATTCCATCTTAATTCATTTGTTGTCCTTTTTTTATATTGATTAATAAAACACTTTCCAAAATATTTTATTTTAATGATACAATCAATGTTTTCAGTTCCAGAAAATCATTACAAGTATAGATATCGTTAAGGTTTTGAAATGTGTTTCTTTAGCTTTGGGTGTTATGGATATATTGAGATATATTGAGATATTTAGTTATAATGCATCTTTTTTTGTATATTTATTCAATAAAAAGGGAGCTCCATTGGTCCATTGGTAATATGAGTTCCTGGTAATCCAGAACAAATTATAGAGGTCACTTCCGATGTATATTAATGTCTCTATGCTCCGGACCAATGTTGTTACCTAGTGGCTTTTGCATTTCCTTGCATGTTAATGCCATTTTATTTTGCCGTTTGCAATTGTGATTGTGACCTATCTTTAGCTACCATAAGTATGTCTTCTCCAAATTAATACAGTTCCCACTTGTCTTAATAAAATATCTGCGATATGCTTTTTGGTCGAACTAACGCGAGGATCTAGAATAAGTTATCACTCTCTTCTTGCAGTCTTCAAATCAGCCGTACTGTGTCACACAAATGAACTACTGCTCCATAAAACATGTTTTAATAAAACTAACGCAAGGATCAGGAATTACATCACACCGTTCCCCCTCCTTTTATAGCCTTTTTAAAATCAGACTGTCGTGTCCTGCTCATCGCACACTTCTTTTTTCCATCCTTTTTTTTACAGCCCTCTTGAAGGCTGTGGGAGCCCAGGACAATGAGCCACTGCTATGTGTGACATGCTTTGATTAAAATAACCCAAGGATGAAGAATTACAGTCCAGTGTTCACCCTTTGTTTTTTACAGGCTTGCTGTAATCAGTGTGTCTTTTGGCAGTCATTCTTATTTTTTCTTTCCAGACATGATAATGTCACCCAGTTGTGCATTGCTTCAAAACAAAAAACACCAGGAACAATGGATTATAATTGACAACACAAATGTTTAATTGACTCTGACTCAGTTGCATTAGAGCGTGTTTAGTATGTTTTCTATGAGTTTCATCCATCCTGTGTCCATTTCTTATTGTTACTATATTTGCAAATTCGAACCATCAAAAGACATTTGTCAACAAGGTGGTGGGCCTGGTGCTGATTTAACATTTATGCATACAATACCAGTCATAAAACAGTTAATTTAAGGTGAGGGGTGCCGGACACAGGGAGGCCAACCACAGCATTAGGGCACTGCCAATATCCCCCACTCAACAGAGTTATGTTGATAAACAAGCGTTATCACGTGTTGGTAGGAAGTGAGGGTGAGAGAGTGTAAGAGACACATTTAATTGACCCCTCCGTGGATATTGCGCAATCCGCGTCACTGACCAATCAGAGGCCAGAGATCTGCATAAACCAAAGCCCGTTTTTGCTCCCGCCATTTTCTCAGAAAACATTGCATGGTCCAGTATAGGTTTTGTTAGCGTTTTATCACGTATTTGGGTTATTTAACAAAAAATATGGTTAAGAGGTGTAGTCACGGACTTTGTAATAGTGACGACAGGTATCCTGAAAGGCTAGTTGGTGGAGTTCGATTCGTACCCTTTCCAAAACCGAAGACCCATTACGAAAAATGCCTTCGATGGATCAAACTTTGTGGAAGACCGCATCATCAACTAAATCCATCTAATATCAACCGGAACAGATATGTTTGCACAAAGGTATGCCTTATATTTGATTTTTAATACATGTCTCGTATAAATGAATTCGAAGTTCTTTGCTAGCATAACATTGCTACGTGTGAACGATTGACACACTTATTCTTTGTTGAACGATATTTAGCGATGATCGGACTGCACAAACGTGTCGCTTTCTTGCCGGCTCGCGGCCGAAGCTTAACCAGACTGTGTTTGCCGAAGATATGCCCTATATTTGATTTTCAATACACGTCTCGTATAAATGAATGAGACGTTCTTCGCTAGCGTAACATTGCTACGTGTGAATGATTGAATGAAATCAGAAGCATGGCGTCTCTCTCAGTTAAGAATGTATTGTATTTAGAATCTATAATATATCGTTGATTTGAATGAAATCCGAAGCATGGACTCTGTCTCAGTTAATAATGTATTGTATTGTATTGTATTATATTTGCCATTTTTACTAATTGTTTGTCTTACGTCAGCGCATGTGGCGTGACGTCACTTCAGGAGGCGTGGTTAAGTGCCCTGTACGGAGGGGTCAATTGTTTAGACAATGCCATATGTTGCTCACTTTTACAACTCTAAATTCACAGTTTCCCAACGCCTTTGTCCATATTAGTGTACACCATCATCTACATTCTACTGTATACGAAAACATTCTAACATGGATCAAAAACAATCCAATGCTAATCTGTAGTGTTCTTCAGGGAAATGTTTTCGGTCCTCGTAAATTGAGTTTGACTGTTTGTTGTTGTTGAGAAGACATTATTAAAATGGAGAACAACGCTGCATTTTCTCCACTTTTCACTTCCTATATCTGTTCCAATACTTTTGACCACATAGGGCACTGCACAGAGTGCTATAGGCAAGGTTATTTGCATAACACATTTCAATTTCAAAGGCGACTCAGTATGCTTTTACATAAATGAAATAAAAGAGCAAAATAAGACAAGTGAAATTAAATATTTAAAATAACAATACATAATTAACTGAATTACATGGAATAGAAAATAATATAAAACTTTAATGCATTGGGGCAAAAAAATTAAGACTGTTATTATAAAATATGAATAAACCTACAGTATGATGGGAATAAAGTGCAGTCGTTAAAGGATAATGTTCTATATTTTGGGTGAACAAAGCTTGTGTAATTTTCAAGAAAAACTGTGAAATTGCACATTTCCAACTTGTGACAAGTCGGCGATGCAATTAATTGTCGCTAAAGGTTGCTTTAAATGTTTGTACTTTGATTCCAGAAATGCAAAAATCGGATGTAACACAGCACCTTAAAACGACAGAATGTATTCATCTGTGTTATTAGAAACACTAGTATGTATCATTTACCACAAGAGGTTCGCCATGAAAGTTGGTGTGGAAATTCATTCATTCATTCATTCATCTTCCATTTTGCGTCTCCTCACTATGGTCTCAGGAGTGCTGGAGCCTATCCCAGCTATCTTTCGGTGAGAGGCGGTGAACACCCTGAACTGGGTGCCAGGCAGTTGAAGGGCATTTTGGCAGAAACGTGATCCAAAATTGTCAACGTATGACACTATTAGGAAAAATGTATTTGTAAAATGATCAGTTCTTACAAAAAGGTGACATTCGGCAACCATGATTTTTATTTACTTGATCGGAAGACTTTGAAGTCAACCCTCATTC
Organism: Syngnathoides biaculeatus; assembly: GCF_019802595.1. Lineage (NCBI taxonomy): Eukaryota > Metazoa > Chordata > Actinopteri > Syngnathiformes > Syngnathidae > Syngnathoides > Syngnathoides biaculeatus. The sequence continues at coordinate 4,965,046 of NC_084653.1, read as the reverse complement.
AGTATTTCTTAGCTCTCTCCATCTCCATAAAGGCTTCTGAGCAGACTGAATGAAATGCAGCCTGAATTGGCATTTGATTCAAGTCTTGGCTGTATCAGGTCTAATAAATGCTGCTTGAACATGTTTAGTTTGCATTTGGGGTTCTCTTAGCCAAACTGAGTCAATAGATTTTTCTTTGTTTGTATTCTTTACACATACCAGTAAGGTCTCCTGGGCCTAAACCATTTAGTGATTGGTGGACTAGTGTTAACACTTTAATATGTATTGTTTAACTAACTGTCAGCCAGTTAGAAGACTTAAGAAGTGGCGTATACGGCATGATGACTTTTATTTTTTTCATCCACTTCAGGACTATAGCAGTTTCTACTTGCAATGATAGCGCGGTACCCGTAATGCCCAGACAGTTGTATAATTTAAAAGATTGTGCAACATTTCTGTGAAAAATATACCGCAAACTTGGAAGTAATTTTGGACATTCGAAACCATTCTCATACATAACATCATCATATTTCATGAAGTGTTAGCACACCTCACTAGCCCTCATTGCAGTCAGCATCAAACAATTGGTTGTAGTACTTTAAATGAAGCTCTAGACTTCCACATGGAAGGAACTAGATAGCTGGCTGTCACTGATTGATAGGTATGTACACAGTGTTCTCTTGCTTATGTATATTAAAGTTCAGCATTGCCGCCGTCAACATTTTTTTTTAATATATACAGGGATTTCTGAATTTAGAGTTTTGTGAGGTTTTTGTATCGATTGGTATGTACGCAGTGTTCACTTGCTAATGTATATTAAAGTTCAGCATTGCCACCGTCAACATTTTTTTTATATATACAGGGATTTCTGAATTTAGAGTTTTGTGAGGTTTTTGTAGTAACATATATACTTGGCAGCACTGAGCTCTGGTGGTTGGGATATAGCTTAAGTAAGTGCAAAACAGAGAGGATATTTTAATATGATTTCCCCACACAGCAGACAGAATACTGTATATGACTGTGAATATTGTATGTATGTGGGGGTTCTCCGTGTGTGTTATAGTGGCACTAAGCAGGGCCAAAAATACTACTCATGTTAAGTCAACACACCACAGAGAGGAGCAATGTTAACAAGCCTACGAAATTGGAATAAATGAAAACAAATCTCTAAATATATAAAAAATGAAAAAAATTTCTAAATATATAAAATCAGTCTTCAAAACTTGAATAATCAGGGCTACCTCCGAGCTCCTAGACATTGTGGGCACGTTGAACGGACGCACCAAAAGCAATCAAAGATACTGAAGGGGTGATATCGTATATGACGTAACATGAGGTTATGAGGCCTAACTTCAAACTTGAATGGTTAATGGGGACTATAATCATAAAAATAAGCACACATCAACTCACCCCCATTGCTGGTGACATAATGTCACAGCCGAACATGACGCCTGATGACAGTGGGACAATAGGAGGAAACCCAAGTATTTAGAGCCACTGCTCCATTCAATAGTTACCCACAAAGCCATGCTGTCTCTTGAGAAAGTTTACAAACTATTCGGCATACAATTGGCACTGCATAGTCAGGTGCTGGTGTTGATGTGCACCTCACCATGTCAGCGAGGTGTTCTATAAATTGAGGCATCCAGCAAAGATGCATTTTCAGGGTGTCAGGGCGTTCGCTTCCTTATTGAGTGCTGGAGAATGGGCCTTGTTATCGAAGCCAAGCACAGCTAAGTCACAACAGAGAAGCACAGCAAAATGAAAAAAATGTCCTTTGTCCTTATATGGTGAGTGGGGAAACTCACACTACAAAGTATTTGTGCCAGCCTTGTGACATCACGTGGTATTTTAGTCCCACCCACAAAATCAGGAAATGATAAAAAAGATACTTGTGTTACAGAATATCTCAACTTCTTCTTTTCCTTTCGGTTTGTCCCGTGAGGGGTCGCCACAGCGTGTCATTTTTTTTCATCTTAACTAATCGTGTGAATCCTCCTCTCGAACACCCGCTGTTCTCATGTCCTCCATCACAACATCCATCAACCTTTTCTTTTGTCAACAATTCTGCAATTGTCATGGTCCTGCCCTGGCTGTGCGGGTGGCCGCGCTAATTGGGAGGCGCACACCTGCGCCTCATCCTGACTGATTGTCACTGGTGTATATAGGACCATGGGGACGACTGGTCCGGTGCCAGATCGTTGAAACTCATGCCCCGTTCCAGCACACACTCCCGTATCTCTTATCGTATTCCTGTTTGTACCGACCTCCACCTGTTCTCCGACCGACCCCGTAAGCCTGACACCTTTGATACTTCTGCCTGCTCTGATCGATCTCCCGTGTACCGACCCCTGCCTGCCCACGGACCTGCTCTCTATGCCCGACTTCCTGAGTACCGCTGCTGGACCTGACTGCCTGCCCGATCCCCGACCTTGGGATAATAAACGTTTTTCCCAAATTACCTCTGCATCTTCCGTGTACTCCTGCATTTGGGTCCTACCTCCATTCCGATTGGTCGTGACAGAAATATAGTTTAATAAGTGCTTGAATATATTTTCAGCACTTCAAATATATTTAATGTACAGATTTCTGTTCAGTGACACTTTAAAGTAAGAGTTGTTTGAAGGACCGCCTATGGCCTTTCATCTTACATGTTTGAATTGAACTAAAAGACTTTTGTGAGAGTAAATTGTAGTTTGGGTGGACATTTTGATGTGATGTGAATATACAATGTTTAATTCTCATTTGTTTTGTGTTGCAGTTTTACACTAAACTTCAAATTGGACTGAGAAAAAATAAGCTTGATATAAGCAAACAAGAACCATGCGAATCAGAGAATGAGAACAGTCGCTTTGAAATGTTGTAAAGTGTTTTTATAAATGAATAGTAATAAATAAATAGTAAATGTCTATTTATATGGCGTTTTAATGACATTTTAAACTCTGAAAAATGTTCCAAATACAATTGATTGCAATGTGAAATCTTTTAAAACATAACAGAACTAAAGATCACCCAACTGCACAGAGTGGATTGTGTTCAGTTACCACTGAACAATGTTATGGAACCACAAGTCATTTGATGAATCCAACATGGCATTGTTGTGCATCAAAGACCTTGTAACTGTACCATGGACCCTTCCAATATGTAGACATGGTGTTCTGCCAAACATGGCTCATGAAGGCGATTTGCCCACAAAGCTGCGCCTCTGCCTCGGGGATAATGGAAAATCCTCTGAGGCTGACCCCTATATTTTCTTCAAATCGTGTAACCAAATGAAACCTGCAACACAGGCACATATGCAAAACTCCAAATGCCTGACATCAAAATTCACTTCAAAACCAAGTTTACCCCAGTTTGATTCAGACGTGACCAAAGGTAATCGTACCAATGGGTTCAATTGTAACAAACCACTTTCTCTCTCTTTGTCTCTGTCGCTCTCTCTCTTTCTCGAGCTCTTTCTCTCACCATCTCTCTCGCTGTGTATGTGTGTATGTTCTCCCCATGCCTAAGTGGGTTTTCTCCGGGCACTCCGGTTTCCTCCCACATCCCTAACAACATGCACTAATTGGAAACTCTAAATTGCCCCTAATTGTGATTGTGAGTGCGCTGTTATCTCTCTGCATCTGCCTGCAATTAGGTGGCAACCAGTTGAGGGTGTACTGCACCCTGCCTCCTGCCCGATGACAGCTGGGATAGGCTGCGATACTCCCGCGACCCTCATGAGGAAAAGCGGATCAGAAAATGGATTGATGGATGTATACATCCACATGTGTATCACACCACACGTATGCATGCGTCCATTTACACACACACGCATAAATGTATTTGCTACTTTGTGTGGACTATGACTCTGAGTTCATTGGGAGGACAACCACTTCCACTCTCGCTGGAATGATGCAACTCACATAGCCATCACTAGAGGGGTTTAGAGAGCCAGAATATCACTTTAGATTGCAAAACACTTCAACTAAAAACTAAAGTAAAAGCCAATCTTTTTTTTATGTAGTTGAGTGGACCGGCACCTTGTTGCTAGGCAGAATTGATGACACACACGTTTGATTTTAAAATTTCTCTCTCAATATTATTCAAACAAAAGACACTGTATTGCTCATATTTTGGAGACTTATTTCAGCAACATATAGTGCAGCTAAATTAAACACCATGTGTTTTTTTCAATTCACCATTGTAAGTTTCCGCTTTTTTGAAATGAAAGTGAGATGTAAGACTTGATAGCAGAATACCTTTTTTAATACAACTGTAGTATTTAGTATCCATTGTTGTTTAAAAAAAATATGTCTACTTTCCCCTTTTTTGTGACATAATTGAATTGTGAATTTGATTTTGAATATCCCTCCAATCATGATTGCAGAGAATTGGTTCTGCATCTACAGTGCCGTGAAAAACTATTTTCCCCCTAAAGATTTCTTTTTCTTTTTTTTTTGGGGGGGGGGGAAATAAATCTCAAACACAAAGGTTTAAAATCATGAAACCAATTTTAATATAACTCAAGAAATACAAAATACATTTGTCAAATGACATCTTAATTTATTATAACTCTATGCTCCTAGTTGTCACAATACTGCTCCATTTGGTTCATAACTACAAGGCTTCTAATGACATTTCTTTCTGGGAAAAAATATATGATCCGGACCTGAAACAGAAATCAGAAATGAAGAAATGTACTGGCATCCTCACTGAAAATTGTTTTGTGTTATATAAACAGTAAAAGTGTGACAATTCTGCTGTGCTATATACATAGCAAAAACAATCTTATAAAGTGAATTTATCCTAATTCTAGTGAAAATATTTTACTCCACTTACTTTTAACCATTTTGCCAATTTACACCTAAGTTTTCTGAAAAGAAAGATCTTAGTCTTTCTCTTCTGTTTTATGTAGTGAAGTTAAATCTTTCTTAAAATAAGTACAGTAACTATTTTTCCAACAAGAAATAATGAGAAACAATTCATAGAGTAAGATTTTGTGTTTTTTCAGTGACTTGAAATCATGGTTTTTGACACAAATTATTTTCAGGGAGGTTCTAAAGAGACATGGTAACAGAACTATAGACACACTACTGCGATATCCTCTTGACAGTAGTACAGAACTACCAACTTCAAAGTTCAATACAAATCACAAAATCACTAGAAAAAAAAAACATCTAAATGGCCAGATTTTTAAAATCATGGCAAGCTGTATTAGAACAAAAATAAGTCTGAATAATCTTCAATTGCACAAAACTATTACAGTAAACCCTCTCTACTTTGCGCATCACCTATACCGGATTCAGTGCATCGCGAATATCTGAGCCCCCCCCCCCCAAAAAAAAAGAAAAACAAATAGCCGGATCGCTGTGTACCAATGCGCCATGACTTGGACCAATGAAGCCAAAAATAAATAAATGAAACAGCTTGCATAAATTAGTTCAGTACTGTAGCGGGAAGCCGTATTGATAGGGTGTAATGCGGCATCCCCATTGAAACAACAAGGACCTATGAAGCAAATAAATAAACCCATTTACCCCTACTTGGCGGCTTTTTACTTTTCACGGGTGGGTCTCTAATTAACCACGAAAAACAAGGGATTACTGTACTGTAAAATCAGTCGTTCAGTTATGCCTTTATCCTTTTAGGCCTCATTCTCAAATTACTTTTTTTAAGCCTAGTTATCCCATGTTAATGTTTAAGAAAATGTAAATATTGGGAAAATATAACCCAAGTGGATGTTAAAATGCTGTTGGTCAAAATTCTGTACTTGAAATTTAAATCTACTAAAGATGACATCTTGGAATAATCCCACCTTTTGCATGATTCCTTACCCACATAAGAATTGTTGACCACATATCATTGGTATTTTCCCAGATATTGTTGTCAAAGATTCCAAAAGAGTAGCTTTTAGGGGGAGATCTTACAAATTCAGGCGTCTATAGATTAAGTTGAATTTACTGTGCAGCCCCTAACATCACATTTCACGCATTATTATTTTCAGACAAATCCATCCAGGAGTTCCTGAGATACAGTATACCATCACTAGTGAAATTTTGCAAATTGTGTTACAAAATGTCTGTTAACATGGCAACCAACCTGATGTATTCAAGTTTTACATTTTTTAAAGAACATTATGGGTTCATATATAATGTAAAAATTTCAATGTTACCTTTATTATGTCCCGGTTGAAATGTACCTGCTACTCTGGTCTCGTCTTCTTTTTCTTCATCTGTAGAGTAGAGTAATATAAAAAGGACGAATTTCCGTGCCTGCGTGGCTTTTCTCTGAGCGTTACAGTTTCCTCACACATCCCAAAAACATGCATTATAGTAAGAGAAAAGAACACAAATGCAAAGAACACAAATGGCTAAGTCTTTAATGTCAACAGATAAATTGGGAACATTCTTAGAGATTACTAGGTCTAATATGTGACTTTGAAAGAGGGTTGTGGTTTTTCCACCCATCTATCTATCTACCTATCTATCTATCTATCTATCTATCTATCTATCTATCTATCTATCTATCTATCTATCTATCTATCTATCTATCTATCTATCTATCTATCTATCTATCTATCTATCTATCTATCTATCTATCTATCTATCTATCTATCTATCTATCTATCTATCTATCTATCTATCTATCTTCTATCTATCTATCTATATTGTTTTTAATGACTCACATTTGCAATATTATTATATAGTATATAGTAATATTATATTAAGTAATAAAGTAGTAATATAACTAATTTATAAGATAAGTTATATTACTTGACAAATGCTTTATTTAGAGCTTTTATCCAGTTGAAATGTGCTGTCTGCCTCATTTCCTCGTTGTGCAGCATCAATTCTATGGGGCTTTGAGGTCACATGACTGAAACAGCCAATCAGAAAATTCCCTTGCCTTGACCAATCAGAAAATTGGATTGAATTTTCACCTGTTGTACCCACAAGTGCCACAGGGGACATGTGTGTACTCATAGGTTCTGAGGTTTCTAGCTCCCTGAGGACATTCTTTGAAACTTTTACAGAACATTTATTAGGACTAATGGAGCTAATTTAAGCATTATCTTTGTGAGGACCATCCAAAATGTCCTCACAAAGCGGAATGTCCTCACAAAAAAGGTGTTTTGCCAAGGGTTGGTCCACACAAGGATAGCAATACAAGTGCACCCACCCACACACACACACACACACACACACACACACACACACACACACACACAATATTTTACCCATTGTATTAGTGCACAGTGCACATAAATTAGACAGGTTTATGGGCTATCGCTAACAAACACAGAGTGTCCAAAGATTTTCTATTGGGTTTAGGAACCTTGATATGCTTCTTACGGAGCCAGTCCTTGGTTTCCCTGGCTATGTGCTTCTGGTCATTGTCATTTTGAAAGATCCAGCCACGACCCATCTTCAATGCTCTGTTCTGGGCTTCTAAGGATCATTGAGACCCCACAAGGTGATATCTTAGATGGGGCTCCACTTCGATTGAGATTGACCGTCGTGTTTAGCTTCTTCCATTTTCTAATGATTGCTCCAACAGTGGACCTTTTTCCACCAAGCTGCTTGGCAATTTCTCTGTAGGCCTTTCCAGCCGTGTGGAGTTGTACAATTTTGTCTCTGGTGTCTTTGGACAGCTCTTTGGTCTTGGCCATGTTACAAGTTTGAGTCTTACTGATTGTATGGGGTGGATAGGTGTCTTTATGCAGCTAACGACCACACACAGGTGCATCTGATTCAGGATAATACATGGAGCGGAGGTGGACATTTAAAGGCGGACTAACTGGTCTTTGAAGGTCAGAATTCTAGCTGATAGACAGGTGTTCAAATACTTATTTGCAACTGTATCACAGTAGACATGCTCCTACGACAAAAATTTCAGACCCCTCCATGATTTCCAAGTGGGAGAACTTGCAATGTAGCAGGGTGTTCAAATACTTATTTTCTTTATTGTATAATTGCAGAGGGAGGACAGATGTCAGAATAAAATTGATGGATTATGTCCTGATCAAAATCACACTACAAAGTATTTGTGCCAGCCTCGTGACATCACGTGACATTTTAGCTCCACCCACAAAATCAGAAAATGATGAAAAAGATACTTGTGTTATAGAATATCTCAAATTCTTCTTTTTCTTTCAGCTTGTCCACAGTGTTTCATCCTTTTCCATCTAAGCCTATCTCCTGCATCTTCCTCTCTTAACACCAACTGCCCTTGTGTCTTTGCTAACTATATTTATCAATCTCCGTGGAGTTCCTCTAGCTCTCTTGTCTGGCAGCTCCATCCACATCACCCTTATAGGAAGACTCTTTATAATTTATATGTACAATAAACCCTCCAATGTAAAGTAGTATTATTATTACATATATTTTGGACATTAATTGAAAAAAAAAAATAAAGAACAGTTTTGAAACCCAAAGAAACTCTGGATATGTACCAGCTTTCACAGCCTTACCGGAAGATACGTCCTTAACCCTGCCCCTGACATTACCGGCACTTAGCATTACAGACCATTTGTTCTAGCTAGGCCAAGATGTCGAGGTGTTGTGCACCAAACTGCAACAAAACTGAGAAAACGCACCCAAATTTGTCCTTCTTTAACCTCAACCTGACAGGATAAAGCTGTAGCTGTCACATTGAGGCTCGTTCATCAACCGGGGAAATTTGCTTACATCTAACCATTACTGGCTATTAGCCGGCTAGCTATAGCCTCTTATGCCGGTATTGTATAAGAAACAACATACTGTATGAGGCAGCATGGTGGAGCAGCTGTAAGGCGTTGGCCTCACAGTAATGAGGACCTGGGTTGAATCCCGGACCTCCCTCTGTGGAGGTTTGCATGTTCTCCCCTTGCCTGTATAGGGGTACCCTGCCTCCTACACATTGACAGCTCGGATAGGCTCCAGCTCTCCCACGACCCTCGCACAGGTAAGCGGCTAAGAAAAAGAATGGATGGATGAATATATAGGTGTCATCACTTTAGGGAAGTCCCTTTTTTTTTGCATTTTATATTGCAGATATAAATAAACCATTAGATAGTCCTTCGCCATACTCAGAAAATAAGCTTGCATTTTTTAAATTAAACTTTGGACATAGCCCATCAAATTCATATAGCCCACATAGCATTCCAAGACCATTAAAAATGTGTACTCACCGATTTTCCACGAGATGTACAAGTGGTCTTTTCATCAAACTGTCATGGATCATAAGTAAATTGATATGTAACACGTCTTTGTCCAAACAAACAACTTCATATCTATTATCTAGATTCTATGTTATGCAGACATGTTAATCGTGAGCCGAGTTCATTCTGATACACTCCATTTTTTGTTAGACCTTTGCAAACTCATGACAACACTGGCATTCCGCCACAGTTGGAATTAGGTCACATAGAGAATACGGACCCCAGTCTTTCAAAACGAGCCTGTTTGGAAGATCTTTGAGCTCCATATTTTTCAACTGTTGTTGTGATTTGTCGTCAGCGCCACGCCCCCTCTCCAACACGTCAAGTTCCGCCTGTGTATATTCTTGCTCAAACGCATAGGCTTGAACATTGTACATTATGCCATTTTTGTTTTGTTTGTAATTTTTTCACAAAAATCGGCCACAAAATGCCAGATCGTGGAAATTCTCTGTTCGGTGAAACATATCCACGAGCAATGGGGGGTCAGAACAGGAAGCAATCCAGGGGTGGAAAACTGATTGCGTGTCAGTTTTCCAGCCAGACTCATTGGAATGTCTGAGCGAGAGAGGAATTCCGATAATACTTTTCCAATTTGGAGATGTTTCTTGGTGAAATCTGTGGATAACTCTGGCATTAAAAAGAAACACTGAACCCTCATCTACTAACTTTTAATGTGTGCTCCCATTCCTATTACTTTCGACAAAGTCTTCCTTTAAACACCCTTGTACCAATGTACCTACTCTCTCACCAGGATGTTTCCACAACATCAAAGTCTGCTCCTTCTAATTTTCTCTCCCAAACATCTAACCATGGCTGTCCCTCTGATGAGCTAGATATTCTAATCCGATTCAACCTGTACGCTCCTAGAAAGAACCTTAAAAACTTTTTTTCTGCTACCTCTAACTCTGCTTCCTGTTGTCTCTTCAGTGCCACTGTCTATAATCCGTATGTAGCGCCTGTTTTGTATAAAATACTTCGACGAGCTAGCCACTTGAGTTCTTTCCTTACTCCAAAGTATGAAACTAATAAGTTAACTCAATGTTAATTACTCAAAATGTCTATTACAATTTTACTCTTTACCTGTGCATTTAATTCCCTATCAAAAAGTCTCTGGAAAAAAAAATTCCCCTTATGAGTTAATATTATCCTAATTTAAATAATGAAGCTACCAAATAAACTCACCACTATTTTAACTATCTTGCAGATAGTCAAATAATAAACTTGGCTTTGTAACAAAAACTGTGAACATTTAATAACAAAATAAAGGATGGAAAATCAAACATGTATACACAACAGTCACATAAACAAAATCAATATAACCAATACACAATGGACACATGCTAAGCTAGGGGCCCAAACAAATATGAATATAGCCAGCAAGCAAACAAAATTCAAACCCCAATGTCACTGCGGTGCTTCCAAAGGTAGGAGTGAAGAAAGGTGAAGGTGGTTTTCCTCTGTCCCGCGTCCTCACGGTCCTCATCCCTTTTTCTTCCTTGAAGTCCAAACACAGCCTCGCTAGCCGCATTAGCTCGACGCTAGCACCCTTGTCTGCTCCCTTGTGGTCCAACACACAGGCCTTGCTAGCTAGCATTAGCCGGTTGCTAGTGCCCAAGCAAGTCCCATGCATGCACTTAGCCCCTGTGGTAGCGGATACCTCCACCACGGTACGGCGTGATTTGAGTAGTCCACTCAAAGGACACACTATCCCAGTTGAACTTTCAACAGTCCTTGTCGAACGTGTTGATCAACTTTTGATAAATGTCCACTGTTCACTTTCTTTGTCCTTTCGTTGCCCTCCAACAACCACTTGTACCTTACACTCCGTCTACCATTTTTTTCTCTCTCTTTTTCCCGAGTCTCCTCAACATGTCACTTCCTGTCCTTCTTCAACAATGGTTACTACAATAAAATGACAAACAAAAGTATTTCTTTTTAACAAATGAATCAAACACATTTAAATACAAATCCCTCCAAAATAAAATACACTCAGTTTAACTAATATTTCACAACATTGCATAAAGAAAACCTATAACCTAATTGCTACTCTATTATACTGAAATTTTACCCGTACCAACTTTTAACCAGGTTACACCTACATCATGGATGGGTTCATCATTGTCTTCAGTCACTCACATTAGAAAAATGTACGCATGTGGTCAGTCAGATATGAAGTTACAGGTGTGGTCCACCAGTCATGCCCGCAGATATAAAGTTGTGTGTGTATTTCTGTTTGCAATTGTGAGTGTACCCTTTAAGAGCGGAGGGGGGGGGGTGGTGTCAGGTAAACTAGGAAGAAGAAGTAGCTGACCAGCTGCTCGTTTCTAAAGACTGTGTGCTTCCGTGTGTCGCTGGATCGGTCTTTTGTTGCGCTGAGAGTATGTGACAATTGTGCAGTGGCACAGCTTAGAGGGAACATTGGTCAAGACTACACAAAATAAACAATGTCTTTCAATATCTATGTATTTCTACTCGTAATAAATTTTACGCATGTGATTTTTCGTGCTCGACTGTACAGATTTCCGAGTGCAGTGGTGCGTGGTCGCATACACGCTCGTCATATTACAGTGACTGTCTTTGTAACTTTGCTCTTCTTCCCAGGAGACTCTTCTGTCACATAACACCTCTAAGAACTTTCTCCACCTGTTCCAACCTGCTTGAACACATTTTTTTCTCTATTTCGTGTTTCTTCCTGGTCCACCACATTTGCCACATTCACCATTGCTCTGAACTGTATTTACCTTACATATTTGAAGTCATCCTCCCTTGCTATCTCTTCTTCTTGTAGCCTTTCTCTTTCCCTGCATGCCTCCACCATTCTAACGTCAGGCGCGAACATCATGGTCCGTGGGGAAATCTAGTAGAAACCGCATCTGTAAGGCTCTCCATCACCACTGCAGACAGGAAGGGGCTCAGGGCGGATCCTTGATCAGCCCCACCTCTACCTTAAATTCCAAACTACAGCACACCTCACCACTGTCTGCTTCTTATGCAGTACCACAGTTCCTCTCCGGGTACTCTGTCATACATATTCTCTATATCCACAAAGAGACAGTGTAGCCCCTTATAACGTTCTCTGTACATTCCCATCATCAACCTCAAGGGAAATTGACCCCTCCATAGAAATTGCGTCATCTGCGTCGCTGACCAATCAGAGGCCAGAGATCTGCATAAACCACGCCCCTTGTTGGCGTCCGCCATTACCTCTGACAAAGTTGCATGGTCCAGTATAGCTTTTGTATAGGGTTAGTTGTATTTTTTTATTTTTGTATTTGGGTTCCTTAACAATAGATATGGGTAAGAGGTGTAGTCACGGACTTTGTAATAGTGACGACAGGTATCCTGATAGGCTAGTTGGTGGAGTTCAATTCGTACCCTTTCCAAAACCGAAGACCGAGTACGAAAAATGTCTTCGATGGATCAAACTTTGTGGAAGACGGCATGATCAACTGAATCCATCTAAAATCAACCGGAACAGAAGACCGAGTACGAAAAATGTCTTCTATGGATCAAACTTTGTGGAAGATCGCATGATCAACTGAATCCATCTAAAATCAACCGGAAAGGATGTTTGCATGAAGGTAAGCCCTATATTTGATTTTCAATACATGTCTCATATAAATGAATTAATAGTTCTTCGCTTGCATAACATAGCTACGTGTGAATGATTGATGCACTTGATCTGTGTTGAGCGATATTTTGCAATGATCTGACTGCACAAACGTGTCTCTTTGATGGCGGCTAGGGAGCTAAGCTAAACCAGACTATGTTTGCACGAAGGTATGCCCTATATCTGATTTTCAATACATGTCTCATATAAATGAATAAGCAGTTCTTCGCTTGCATAACATTAGCTACGTGTGAATGATTGACACACTTGATCTGTGTTGAGCGATACTTTGCGAGGACCTGACTGCACAAACGTGCCTCTTTGTTGGCGGCTAGAGAGCTAAGCTAAACCGGACTAGCGAGTCCTAAAAGCCTTCGACATGCACAGAGACACCAAGACTGAAGGAAGGATGTTTGAGGACACTAAAGTAGTGATTGTTGTACTCAGTCGGGACTTACGTAGGTTCGGCACTAATTCAAGAATAATTATTGAGGGGAGCGTGTGACGTTACACAAAGAAAACGAGAGAAACAACTCGTAAATCAAGCCTCGCCTTCTTCTTTTCCTTCATACGGCGGTTCACAAACGGCTATACAGATACACATACAGATTCTACACACAAGTGTGATAGGTAATACGAAAATAGGAAACTGTCAATGACGAATTCGTCTTTGGGTTATAATATGTTATGTGGCTTCTCGGTCTTCCTCTGACTCCGGAAAGGTCTCGTGCTAATATCGATGGTTTCTCCGTCGATATGCATGGAAATACCATTGAAATACCCCTCGCTGAAATACTTGAAGCCCTGCTGTCTGCTCTTCAACGATATTTCACTATTCGGTAAGAATGCGAGTGAAAAATCAGCTGGTAAATAGGACAATTTCGCTCTCGTCTTTTCTTCCTGCGACGCCATTTTTGCTAATTGTTAGTCTGAGGTTAGCAAGCGTGGGTGACGTAACTTCAGGAGGCATGGTTAAGTGCCCTGTACGGAGGGGTCAATTATGCATCTCTGGTAGTTTTTCTTGGCAAGAAACCATATTGTTGCTCACAAATAGCAACTTCTGTCCCGAGTCTGGCTTGCATTACGTTTTCTAATTGCTTCATTGTGTGACTCATCTAATTTATTCCTCGATAGTTCGCACAGCTCTCCACATCGCCTTTGTTGTTAAAAATGGGAATTAGCAAACTTTTTCTCCATTCCTCAGGCATCTTCTCACCCACTAGAATTCTGTTGAACAAGCTGGTCAAAAACTCCAAAGCTTAGATATGTACATACCTCCACAGGTGTGTCATCAGGACCAACTGCCTTTCCAATTTTTCATTCTCTTTAGAGCCTTTCTAGCTTCCCCCTGACTGATCATAGCCACTTCCTGGTCCACCACACTAGCCTCTTGTACTCTTCATTCTCTCTCTTTTTCTTCATTTATCAACTCCTCAAAGTATTCTTTCCATCTATCCAGCATACTACTGGGACTAGTCAATGCATTTCCATTTCTTTCCTTAATTACCTTAACCTGCTGTAGAACCTTCCCATCTTCATCATTCTGTCTGGCTAACCTGTAGAGATCTTTTTGTCTTAAGCAGCCAAATATAAAGACATGATGTAGATGGGTGGTGTCAGGAAGGGCATCTGGCCTAAAACTGTGCCAAACAAATGTGCGTTCATCTGAGATGACACGCTTTCGCAAGCCCTAACGGGACGAGCCGAAAGGAAAAGAAGAAGACTTTGTCCTTATTTAGCTCAAGAGGGAACAAACCCTAACCCTAAGGACAAATAGTCATCTATAATATTCTATTTTATAAAAAGAGAGTTGTAGAATGAAAAGAATTAAAGAGTTTGCATATGTTAATACTGCAATAAATGTCATTGTGCTGTTCCTTCTTGTGTGCTTGCCTTGGTCAGCGCAAGGCAGTCCAGTATAAGTCATGATGACACAAATGAAGAATAGACTTCTTCTACTATTACTACAGCAAGTGACTCATTAAAATTATGTAATAGTAATTTTTTAGAGGATAAAACATATATATGCCTCTGACTATTGCCTTTATCATTTGACTCTGTTTTTATCTTATATTCGTTGGTTCGAAAAACACAACTATCGATACTAAGCATTAGCATCAGCATATTAGTCGTATTTTCCATCATACACCACCTGAAATAAGTGTTTAACAACACATCACCATATTTCTCATTAGGTATACTGTATTTCCAAAGGTAATATTGAAATGAAAATTTCACCAGATGTTGGAAATAACCAAAGTAATCCATATATACAAAGAAAGTAGAACAGTAAGATAAGAAATGAAGTTGTGTGTATTCATATGACATGACACAGGGAAGAAGTATTTCATCTCTAGTGTCGAACCATCAGGACAGTTGAGTCCCTTCTAATCTGTCTATATTTAAAGCTTTGAGAATCGGATTCACAAGTAAGCAGTTAAGCCAGTCAGTTGCAAGATGCCTTGTATTTCTTTTGAATTCTGTGTTGAACATTGTGCCATTTATCATAGAAAAGTCCCTAAATAGAAGCTGTGGCAGACAATAATAAAAAGCAGATTCTCACACAGGCGGGGACTTTTTCACACCTTCGTGTTTGAAGTTGCTTAAAATTGTTATTTCTCACATGGCTCAATTGCAGCAACAAACTATTCCAGTTGGAAAATCACAGACTAAAGAACAAATAGGAGCATTCTATCTTTCAGGGGTCATGAATGATGCAATGATCCAATGTGGGGTACAAACAGTATGATTTTAGTGTGTATGATGCCAATTGGTCAGTACACCACAAATTACTGCAGTGACATTGCGTGCATGTTTTTTCTTTTTCTTCAAGATAGTTAAAATAGTGAACATTTTTTTATGGTCAACAACAGTAACATTTGCTTCTGAAACAATTTGAATTGTATTTAAAGGGCTACCGGCATCCCTATATACATTGTAAAATTCATGTTGTTATGAAAATTACATACAATATCTATAGACTTCAATGTCTATATGAAAAAACAAGAGTGGAGAGCGTGTCATTCATGCACAAAGTTTCGGAAGTCTCACTTGACATCCGAGTGGCAGCCATATTGCATGCTACGTCATTTACAGCTGTCACACTAGGAGGGTCACCATTGAGAAGATGCTGTGCCACCTGCTATGGTAGACGAACAACAGAGATTTTCGGATTTTTTCGACGCCCCTTCTGACACGGAAGCTCTTTTTGAAGAAGAAAACATCTCACAGTCGAGTGAAGTGACCGAGGCAATATTACCCTATTGTTTCGAGCCATATTTCGATGATATGCAGATCATCTCTTACTAATGACAGACTCCCCGACAGTATGTATGACAGTATGTAGCGTACTCAGGAGGACCCATGCCAGGCGAAGTAATTGGCCGGTGGGGGGGAGAGCTCCTTTCTCCTCGCGCACTCGGCCAAACCACCTTCCCGCCCGATCCACCTGCGCAGCGGCGATGAACAACGCCAACCAGCAAGCGACGACAATGCCACGGCCGTGCACATTGATACATTTAGCACCCCTGACTTACGTACTTTAATAAGTTATTACTTTTTAGTTATTACTTCTGAAAGGATTACGTCGTTCCCCCAACAATTATTTTTTTTAATAGCTCTATAGCTCTCATCCTTTGCACCCGTGCAAACCATTTTTCACAACGAATCAGGTCTTTTGGAAAGATGTGAAGCGTGAATCCATTCTCCCGAGTGTTCGAACAATATCCAGCAATACAACGAGATGACATTTTGGCTAATATGCAGGAAAAAGCAGCTACTTTCCCGCCGATAAAACTGGTATAGACACACGAACCCACCAGTGTGGGCGTCTGGAAAAAAACATCACTTCCTGCTTCTCCGGGATTTTCAAGGCGGGAAATACAAAAATCCATATATGACAACATCATGACGTGGCGAAAAAACGGATGGGTCCATTCCGGCTGCCTTTTTTTCATTCATCATTAAAAACATGTAACAAAAACTAAAAATCATCCTTTACGTGTCGGTGGTACTTTAACAAATTCCCAGTATGACAACAATGTTTTGGTGGGTCCAAAATTACTTTGAATATAATGGTTAGTGTTCCAAATGTGCAAAGAAGTCTGAAACAACCATCCATCCATTTTCTTAGCCACTTATCCTCAAAAGGGTCGCAGCGAGTGCTAGTGCCTATCCCAGCTGTCAACGGGCAGGAGGCAGGGTAAACTCTCAACTGGTTGTCAGCCAATCGCAGGGCACATGAAGACAGACAACAGTCACACTCTCAATCACACTCAGGGGCAATTTAGAGTCTCCAATGAATGCATGTCTTTGGGATGTGGGAGGAAACCGCAGTGTCTCTAGAAAACCTACGCAGTCATGGGGAGAACATGTAAACTCCACACAGGATGGGCCGGGATTTGAAACTTGGTCCTCAGAACTGCCAGGCCAACGCTCTACAGCTTGGCCACCATGCAGTCTGAAATTAAATAAATAAATGCTATTTTAATCTTAAAAACATCTCATCTTGATATAATCTTAACTCTCTCATCGGCAGTATTTTATTTCCAATTCCATGGATAGATTTTGCCTGTATCTCATTTGAGGAGGCAAAAAATTGCATCCCAAAGAACTTCTGTAACGATGCATATCTTTGTTTAAAGGATGCCTGACAGGTTCTCAATCAGATTGAAGTCAGGGCATGATAGAAATGTATTTTTCCTTTTATATCCATAGTAGCTAAATCTTAAATGTGATCTTCTGCAGTGTTGAATGATACACTATCTTGCATGGGAATTATTTTATGCGGAAGGGTTGGTTCTAGTTCTATAGCAGGGAAACATCAGCTAGAAAAATATTTTGCAGAAGTCTCCTTCAGGCACCCTAAACTTCACTTTCCATTGTTTCATCACTAAGTGACAACCTTACTGCAGTTGTGGCATTTTTTGGAATTTGGTTGCCATCCATCAACCATCAATAACTCCATCTATGTCCAATTACAGCTTTGAATCGCAAAACATAAATACCAGTATGTATCTTGAAAAGCGTAATTTTTCATTCCATTTGCACAACACTGCACTCTTGACCAGCTTTTTCAACAACAACAAGAACAACAACAACAATAACACTTTGCATCAAATTTGTAGCTTGCTTAGTAATGTAGAATAATGTACTTTAGCAATTTTCTTAAATTACGGTCACTTGGAAGAATAATGATCTAACTTGTCTGAGACTGATATCAGCACCCTAAACTGAGAAACAAAATACAAAAACTTACCGCAGGAGAAACAAGATACAAAAACTTACAGAGAAAACCTAAAACTCAATTGATAACTGTATTCAACTGAAATCCAAAATGCATAATAATTAGGAACAGAATTTAGTTGAAATGAAGATGTGATTTCCATCAAGATATGATTGATCAACAGTCATTTCCACACAATTGAATAAAATTGTAAACTCAAACTAATCTTTGACGCCAACCCTAAACCCAAGACTTAAAGGCGCTATCGCATCCAAATGTTTCATCCTTAAACATAAGTTCTCTATTTGTGTTTTATTCCTCAGAAAATTAGACTGTCAGTCTCTTCCAATATTATGAATCTGTTTTCGAGCAAAAGAAACAAAGAACCAAACAAAACCAAATGACCCCTTGGTTATTTTTCCAAACACTACTTTTTTAAAGTTGGTATTTTAGCTTGTATTGCTATCATTTACTGTTGTACTCATAGATGAAGATGATAGCACACAAATTATGTTCAATTGCTAATTTAAAATGGTAAGATCAACTAAAATGGTATGAACAAGGCATCTAGATGTCATATTCACAAGCTTTGCTCTAGCCAAGCTATCACATAACATTACCATACCTGTCAACCTTTTGGAGCGCCAACCTGCATAAACTACCAAAAAAATCCTTATAGAGAGCAAAAAATCCTTATAACATACCGAAGCAATTTATAAGTCAAAATAACGGAGGGGGAAAAAAAAAAGTTTTTCTATGATTTTTATTGAAGATCTCCATAATGATAATATCCGAAATTAATGTCTAATTCTACTACGGAGAATGATCAAAAAGATGTCTATTCATCAGCCAGGCCACAATACCTCAGATATTTGTAAGAGAGATTTACCAAAGAGAACGAGAGATGGGGAAAAAAATGTTTTGAAAGATTACATATCTACTGAATGCCGATGATCAATTCCTTATTTTTAGTGAATAACGAAAGAGCTGATTTGTGTGATAGGGCTAACAATAAGCTATAGATGAACTCACTGACATTAGCTATTGTTCCTATCAAGCCATTCTCAATCTTAGTAAATGGAACAACTATCTTGACATGCATATGACACTCTCATGGTGAAAACACAACATTCAATTATATTATTGTCAGCTGTTATAAAAATATGACCTTGGGATAGAATGGTAGCAAGAGAGCAACAATGTCAGCTACAATAATCCCGTGTACTGTATTTGTAATGATGCCCAGGCAGCTAACTAGCGAGCATGCACGCTACATTAGCTACGAGCTAAGTCAAATTAATTTGAGCCACAAATGATCAAAGTCAAGATAAAAAATGACACAGTTTTTGTTGCAGTCAAGTAATATCGCCGTATAGCTCCTATCTCGATAGGTCAGCATCACCAAAACAGTATTTTAATGATTTGAGCAATTGTGACAGGGAGCCGAGAGGTGGCCATCAACTCCTCGGCCGCAGCCTCCATGTTTCCTGTGGTGAGGTGTCTCAGCGGTGCTCGATCCGGGCCAAGGATTTACTGGGAAGTTACTGGAAATTAAAGTATTTTGCTAATCTAAATCAACATTTGCCGCTGTGCTAAACATCATGCCTTCTGCAACAAAAATCTTTGATGCAGGCTACGTTTGGAATTCCCCAGCTTTGGGTTTTCCCCACAATAGAGTAGACTAGCGCCATTCTGGGCAAAAGCAAACGGAAATGTTCAGAATCTGTATGTTTTGTGATGTACAGCTTTATCCGTAAAATTCACCACAAAATCCGTATGAACTACGGCTAAACCGTATGAGTTGATAGGTATGCATTACAGACTCACAATCAACAGAACATCCCAAAATGATGTTTCTTCAGCAAGTTAATACACAATAAAAACCATAAATTTATTGCAGTCATTGATTAAAATGATACTGTGGTGGTCTACACAATTCACCTACGGGACCTCGATTTAGGTTACCAGGTTCTGCACGGACGTTTTTGTTGGTTAGACTTCTGGTGTTAGTCTGTTGATGTCTACGATTAAAACGAGGTTTGTTTCTGTGTTCGACACTCCCCCTCTGACTACTTTTCTTCGGCGCCACACTGGTGACCCTGACATCAGTCCCGGCGTTTCCAAGACTGAACCAAACATGGCAACCGCCATCCTCAAATTGCCGGAGTCTTGGGAGACGTCCGCGGTAGCGTGGTTCACGCAGACGGAGGCTCAATTCGCCATCCACGGGATCTCAGATGACACTGCGCATGATTACCACGTTGTCTCAACCCTTGGGAGCTCAACGACGGCCAGAGCAGTGAGTTTCATCAACCCCGGCCCGAGATAAATATGCTGGGCTCAAGGCTCACCTCCTCAAGGTTTTCGAGCTTTCACGGCCAGAGCGTGCCCGACGTCTTTTGGCTATTAATGGACTGGGGGACGGCAAACCTTCCGAACTCATGGAAATGACGCTAAACCTGCTGGGCGCGGTGGAGCTGTTTCTCAGACACATGCCGGCACATGTTCAAACGGCGCTTGCTAACAATACTATCACTGAGCCCCATGCCCTGGCTGAGGAGGCCGACCGTTTCTTGCTGGCCACCCAGCGCTTTTCCCCTGAGGTGCTGGCCCCGACATGCAGTTACTCTCCGCCGGGCGCGTTGGTGCCATCCAGCAGGGGCCCCATCCCCACCGACGGCCGTGCTGGCACAGCCTTGTGCTACTTCCACAGCTGCCCCTTGCACTTACGATGCGTCGGGAAACGCCAAAGCTCGCGCTCCGTAGCGGCCATGAGTGTGGGTGCGAAGAACCGGCTGCTGTTCGTCACGGACACCCTTTCCGGGCACTAATTCCTTCGCGAAACCAGCGCCTAGAGGAGCATCCTGACTGCTTCTGTAAATGCTCTCACAAACGACGCGTCGGACTATGCCGTTGGGGCCATATTCGAACAGTGGGTCGGTAGCGCCTGGCAACCGCTTGCCTATTTCAGCTGGTCCCCAGGGAAGGCAAATACAGTACGTTTGATAGGGCGCTCCTCAGCCCCTGGCTGGCGAACCATCACTTCCGTTCCCTACTGAAAGGGCATGAGTTCACGGCATATGTGGACCATAAACCCCTCACTTTCGCCATGTCCAAGGTGGCCGAGCCGTGGTCCGCCCGCCAGCAATGCCAACTGTCGTTGATCTCAGAGTACACTACGGATATCTGACACATTGCCAACAAATCCAATGTGGTCCCGGACTGCCTCTCCAGGGCAGTCATCGGCACTGCATCTGGGTCTTGACTACTCCCGTATGAGCGCGACTAGGCCTCCGACCACAGGGTGCAGACCTGGGTCGGCTTGTGCATGGCCGGTCAGCGTGCTAAGGTGCATTGCCACGCAAAAGACCCCTTGGAGTCCTTTGCTGTCCCCGAGCGGAGCTTCGACCACGTCAATATCGACTTGGTGGGTCATGCTCAGGTGCACCCCCAAGGAAGGACTGATGTCCTCGTCCTTTGGGATTGGCCCTCCCCCCACGCTGGGGTCGTCCCCCTTTGCCCCGCCTCGCTGCACCTGCCAGCGTGCCCTCGACCCTATCAGGGCCCTAGCCCCTTGACTCAATGGACTGTGCGTCCCCGCCTCCCCTCGGCCCCTCCAGTGCATACCCGCCGGGGTCAGGCCATTGTCCCTCCATGGCACAGGGATTTTAACTATGGGTGAATTCTTGGGGGGCTGGTGTGGTGGTCTACATAGTTCACCTACGGGACCTCAAGATAGTTTATGAGGTTCCGCACATGTTTTTGTTGGTTACAATTCCGGTGTTAGTCTGTTGATGTCTGCCATTAAAACGAGGTTTGTTTCTGTGTTCGACACTCTGCCTCCGACCCCTTTTCTTCGGGGCTACAATACAATCATGGCACCACACAGCTGTAGCCTTCAAAGTCCGCTAAAGTCACACGATCACACCACCATACAAAAAACTTTTAAAAGCAATCGCGTGTGTCACTTCATTCGCACGAACTCACTTCCAAAGATCTAGTTCTAGTGCCATGAGATAAAGAACCAATACTAAATTGAGCAAACAAAATCATAGGTGGAAATGAATCCGTGAGAACTAATCTCATTTGGCTAACTTCCTTCTGCAATCGGGCATTTCCATGATCACTTTAAAATAAACAAGTTACTAAAATGTTTCACAATCACCAATTTCACTCACTAGAGCAAAAAAAAAAAAAAAAAACCAACAACATCAGACTTTCAACAACAGGTACAAATTGGAATTCACACTGATCTAATTGACTCTGTCTTTGCCAGCCAATAATTAGCATTTAATGCTGATCGGCTTTCATGTCATAATTCGCATATCAATGACATCATTGATCAGCTTCTTAAAAGACATTTACTTCTCTTTGCTGTCGTATATGACTCCAAAAGCTAGTTTATTTTTAGTCTTATTGTGTCTTTTGTGACGTAATCCAGTAACTCCCTGACAGCCAATAAAGTTTTTTTCAGTCTTGTGAGTGAAAAAACACGTTGGTGTGGGACTATTTTGTAATGTCTCAGAAGTAATTTGGAGTCTGTTTACAACGGAAGTACGTTGTGGCGAATGTCATCTAAATGGTTCAACACTACAAATTTGCAAGGAGTAACATATTGCATTCAAGCAATGAAGCATAGAAGAAAACAAAAAAAATATATATAAAAGCCAAACGGATGCAAACTCTGGACATCACCCGTCCTTAATGCCAATACATTCAGAAGGTTAGAGGAACCACATCATCAACAGTATTTGATAAAGTAATTTTTATGCAATTAAGTAATTTAATAACAGTAAATTAGCACCCATTAATTCTCTCATGTTCTTATGTTGACTTGGCCTACACTGCCCAACTGCAGTATGTCAGTGGGCAATCCTTGGATACCGCCTTGAGGTCATTGATGTTTTAATTTGTGTCTTAAATGAGGGTACTTTATACTACAGAACACTTAAAGATACTAAGTATAAAGTACACAAGTATCCATCCATTTTCTGAGCTGCTTATCCTCACGAGGGTCGCAGGAGTGCTGGAGTCAATCCCAACTGTCATCGGGCAGGAGCAGGGTACACCCTGAACTGGTTGTCAGTTAATCACAGGGCACATAGAGAGAGACAACAGTCGCACTCACAATCACACCTAGGGGCAATTGAGAGTCTCAGAGAAATGAATGGTTTTGGGTTGTGGGAGGAAACCATAGTGTCCGAAGAAAACCCACCCAGGCACGGGGAGAATATGCAAACTCCACACAGGTGGGGCTGGGATTGGAACCCCGGTCCTCAGATCTGTGAGGACGACAATCTAAAGCTGCTCCACCATGCCGCCCAGTGTCTTCTTCTTCTTTTCCTTTCGGCTTGTCCTGTTAGGGGTTGCCACAACCAGAGCGAGTCATCTTTTTCGATCCAAATCTATCTCCTGCATCTTCCTCTCTAACACCAACTGCCCTCATGTCTTCCCTCACCACATCCATAAACCTTCTCTTTGGTCTTCCTCTCGTCATTTTGCCTGGCAGCTCCATCCTCAGCACCCTTCGACCAATATACTCACTCTCTCGCCTCAGGACATGTCCAAACCATCAAAGTCTGCTCTCTCGAACATTGTCTCTAAAACATCCAAATGCGGCTGTCCCTCTAATGATCTTATTTCTAACCCTATCCAACCTGCTCACCCCTGGCGAGAACCTCAACATCTTCATTTCTGCCACCTCCAGCTCTGCTTCCCTTTTGTCCCTTCAGTCCCACAGTCTCTAATCCGTACATCATGGCTGGCCTCACCACTGTTTGATTAACTTTGCCCTTCATCCTAACAGAGACTCTTCTGTCACATAACACACCAGACATCTTCTGCCAGCTGTTCCAAACCTGCTTGGAGCTGTTTCTTCACTTCCTTACCACGCTCACCATTGCTCTGTATTGTTGACCCCAAGTATTTGAAATCATCCACCCTCGCTATCTCTTCTCCCTGGAGCCTCACTCTTTCCCCCTCCACCCCGTCTCATTCACGCACATACTCGGTTTTAGTTGGACTTATCTTGATTCCTCTCCTTTCCAGTGCAGGCCTCCATTTTCCTAATTGTTCCTCCAGCCGATCCCTGCTTTCACTGCATATCACAATATCATCTGTAAACATCATGGTCCAAGGAGATTCCAGTCTAATCTAATCTGTCAGCAAACAAGAAGGGGCTCACAGCTGATCCCTGATGCAGTCCCAACTCCACCTTAAATTCTTCTGTCACACCTACAGCACACCTCACCATTGTTCTGCTGCCGTCATACATGTCCTGTACAATTCTAACACAATTCTCCGCTACACCAGATTTGCGCATGTAGTACCACAGTTCCTCTCTTCGTACTCTGTCAAAGGCTTTCTCTAGATCCACAAAGAAACAATGTAGCTCATTATGACCTTCTCTGTACTTTTCCCAAGCATCCTCAAGGCGAATAATGCTTCTGTGGTTCTCTTTCCAGTCATGAAACCATACTGTTGCTCTCAGATACTTACTTCTGTCCTGAGTTTAGCCTACATCACTCTTTCCCATAAATTCATTGTGTGGCTCACCAACTTTATTCCTTTATGGTTCCCACAGCTCTGAACATCGCCTTTGTTCTTAAAAAGGGGAACTAGCATACTTTTCCTCCATTCTTTAGCCATCTTCTTGCCCACTAGTATTTTCTTGAATAAATTGTTTAGCCTTCGCCACCATTAACTTTGCTCTCCGTTGCATCTCAATGTATTCCTTTCACCTCTCCTCAGTCTTTTCAGTGTCCCATCTCTTCTTTGCTAATCTCTTTCCTTGTATGGCTTTCTGCATTTTGGGGTTCTACCACCAAGTCTCCTTTTCCCCTTTCCTACCAGAAGACACACCAAGTACTCTCCTGCCTGTCTCTCTGATCACCTTGGCTGTAGTAGTCCAATCTTCCGGGAGCTCCTCCTGTCCACCGAGAGCCCGTCTCACCTCTTTCCAAAAGGCCACACAACATTCTTCCTTTCTCAGCTTCTACCACATGGTTCTCTGCTGTACCTTTGTCTTCTTAATCTTCCTACCCACCACCTGAGTCATCCTATACACCACTATCCCATGCTGTCGAGCTACACTCACCTCTATCACTACTTTACAGTCAGTAACCTCCTTCAGATTACATCGTCTGCACAAAATATAATCCATTTGAGTCCTTCTACCTCCGCTTTTGTAAATCACTCTATGTTCCTGCCCCTTCTGGAAAACAATGTTCACTACAGCCAATTCCATCCTTTTTGCAAAGTCCACCAACATCTGTCCCTCTAACTTCCTTTCCTGGATGCCGTACTTACCAATCACTTCTTTTGTTTCCTTCACCAACGTGTTCTTTACAATATGCATCAATCATAACTCTCTCTCTCTGTCTGGGATGCTCAGGCGTACTTATCTAATTCCTTCCAGAATTTTTCTTCCACCTCTAGGTCACATCCTACCTGTGGGCCATAGCAGCTAATCACATAATACATAACACCCTCAATCTCAAATTTCAGCCTCATCACTCGATCTGATACTCTTTTCACCTCCAAGACATTCTTAGCCAACTCTACCTTTAAAATAACTCAATTTCAGTTCCCATCTACTCCATGATAAAATAATTTAAACCCTGTTCCTAAACTTCTAGCCTTACTACCTTTCGACCTGCTCTCATTGATACACAATATATCAACCTTTCTCCTAATGATCATGTCAACCAACTCCTGAGCTTTTCCTGTTATAGTCCCAACATTCAAAGTCCCTTCACTCAGTTATAGGGTCTGTGGAATCATCATCTTCTTCTGCCAACGAATCCGTTTTCCTCCTCTGCCTTGTCATCGACCCACAGTAGCTGAATTTCCATTGACGCCCTGCAGGTTAGCGAGGCCCGGGGGGAGGCTTTGTTAACCCGGGCCACGCCCAATCCGGTATGGGATTCTTTAGATGAACGCTCATATTTGTTTGGCACAGTTTTACGCTGGACGCCCTTCCTAATGCAATCCTCTGCATTTATCCAGACTTGGGACCGGCCTACAGATTGCACTGGGTTGTGCCCCCATAGGGCTGCATTGCCGCCCAGTATACATATGTACAATAAAATAACAAGTCATGTAAACAGACATAATGCTCCATCTCGTGATCAGATCAGTGATTAGTTGTCATCTTTTTAAAACTTGCTGATTGGTCAGCGTCCCCAAAAATCCTGATTATATAACGTCTAGTACAATTTACACTGCTGAAAACAGACTAGTTAAATGAGGAAATGTCCACATGCCTTGTGCTCCTGAAGTCACCAGGCCCATACACAATTTTGACGTAAGTGTGGTCAGAACAAAATCTGTCTGGAAATCAAATGCTGCATATTATGAGAAAACGAACCTAAAATTACTCCAAACTGTATTTGGGAGTGGGTTATTCCTACAGACATTGTTTTTAAGTTCAGAACTGTAAATAAATGCCAGTGTTCACAGCATTGAAGAAGTCATGTTCGTCACTCACTCATTGGTTTTACAGGTAACAAAGCCTTGGAGTTAAACATTTGCTTGCATTCATCTATTCTTTGACATGGCAGGTGCAGAACCACTTTCAAACTTTATGTAGGTTTTGCATTTTAAGCAACGACCCACTCATTTCCATTAATTGCAGTGGCTCATTCAGTGTTTGTGAGTAGTCAGTCACGGAAAGTGGACATTCATCTTGAACGCTCTTGCACCGCGTTGGCTTGAGTACACACTTCTTGTTGCCCACATGGAGTGTACATTTAAAGTTCCCAATCAGATATTCATGCTTCTCACCAAGTAGGAGGAAGCTGCCGTTTCCACATAGCAATATAGTCTCCGGAAGCATACTTTGGGTGGATGATAAAAAAAAAAGAAAAACGAAAACTAAAAATAGAGATGTGCTACTAGTGGGGGCAGGCTAATCCTGTGGATCAATTCTGTGTTTTAAATGCACAGGTGCGCCCATAAATTCAGCTTCAAGGCATTTTTCACCACCACCTTTTATTGAACCAGATAAATAATAACCTCTAAGTGACCTGCAGATATGCGTTTTCCTTTTCCCTTTTTCTTTTTGGATCAAATTACACAGCTGGGGAGACATTCAGCAGCGGAATGCGAGTGAAACAAACACCATCTAAATTGGAGACGTTTTACATGTTCTCCTAATGGTTTCAGTCAAGGTTTTATCGGGCATACTTTTCTCTAAAGCCCATGAAAATGATCGTTTCTCATAATTATGGCTTCGTAAAGTCTCCTTTTTCTGGGTATACATTCTTCTACCAATGAACAGCTTGTGTGCACACCAGTTAAAATAAGTTTTTAACACATTATCGCTTTTCTCACTAAATATCCTTCACAAGGTACTACCTGACCTGGAAATTTCACCAGATGGGGTAACAACATACATACAAAGAAAATAGATTTACTTTTTTTGTATGTATGTATGTAAATGAGCTCAGAAATTATGCTGTGTGTAATAATGTGAATTGACGTGGGAAAGAATATTGAACACATGAACAAAGGGAAGTGCAAAGAGGAATGGCAAGCATATGTAACTCCAAAAATCTCTCAATAAACAAACAGCAATTCAGGCCCTTGTCACTGCAAATTATTGTCATCTTAATTTCAATTCAGTCCTAATTGATGGCCTACAAAAACATCTCATTGCCAAGGTGTGAGTCAAGACACATCTTCTGATGGGTAAGAGGAGAGCGCTCTCTTAAGACTATCAAAAACATGGCATTGACCCTAACCCATCCCATAATGCGCATCATGTTTGGAGGAGAAATGGCATTGCGCATCACACTAAAATCACCATACCAACACTGAAGTTCGGAGGTGCGAATGTGATGGTGTGGGGCTGCTTCACAATAAATGGTACTGGTAAACTTGACATTATTGGAAAAAGGAAGAAATTGGGAAAATGTACTGAGACATTCTTGACAAACATCTATCACGGTCTACGAGGACAATAAAAATTAAACAAAGGCTAGACATTTCACCAGTTGCAGGGCATATTATTTTTACGGTAGTATCATACTAATAATTATAGAACAGGCAAACTCCACACAGGCAGGACCGGGATTTGAAGCCCAGTCCTCAGAACTGTGTGTGCGTGCGTTCGTGCGTGCTTACGTGTGTGTGGGTGCATGTGTGTGTGTGTGTGCATGCGCGTGTGTGTTTGTGTGTGTGCTTAGGTGTGGGTGTCTGTGTGTGAATCTTAAATAAGGCACCTTGGCGAAACTGAACAACTTCTAAAGCTCGAAAGCTTTCTTGTTTCTGCTGAGTACCTGACTTCCTGTCATGTTTTGGGATTCTTTTCTTTGGCGCTTTGGTTTGTTTCGCCACACTGAGCAGCCTTTTGTGTCGCAACTAGATGAAATGGACTGTGTTTTTCTCCACCTTTTGTTTGCTTTCAGACCACATCAGACCTCCGTGTCAATTAATCCATTACTGACAACAATCCAAATACCTTAAAAATACTCCTTATAGGAGACTACAACTTCATCTATAATGGTACAGTGGGATGCAGACCTTTTTGAAGGCCAAAGAATCGTAATGCATCTGCTTTGGATCCAGATTAGGATAAAAAGGTTAAATGATTTTCATGTATGCAATGTAGTTTCAAATGTGTCATATTAACAATGTAAAAGCCAGTTCTGCCAATTATTTTGAATAACTGCCTCTTTACACAATTAGGGCACAATAGAGAAGTCTGTTACAAATGATTCATAAAGTAAAAACAAAAGTCCATGAGACTCTTGGACAGACTAAGTACATGTCATATAATCGTTACATAATGCAGCAGTAATTAATGATAACTGCTATATTGCACAGTAGAAATAAAATAGAAATAATCCACAGATTCAAGCAAAAGTCAATTGAATGCTTGATCTGAAATCATAAGATCCTGTATATCCTAAATACAGTGGTACCCTGAAATGGGTTTAATATGCTATGCGCAACCGACTTCCGCCTTCGGCAAAACAGGTAAAGGCAGTACGGTCTCGCTCAGGTGAGTTGTTAAGGGGACCATTTCCAAGTACCCATAAAAACTTTAAAATGGCTACAGTGTCGTTTTTTAGCACAAGACCCAACAAAAATGACAACCACCGATGTAAGTCTTTGTTCTTTATATAAATCATACCATATAAATGAATGATATACATGTTTTTAACGTTTTATCAAAGACACTATTATAGCAAATTTGGCGTTAAACAATCATGTCATCAATTGTAGTTATGTTCATTAGCATACCATAGACTGAAAGTTAGCTATCCTTTTTTCCATGTTGGTGATGGGACGCTCTGCATATAGCGGATCTATTCCCTCATCAAGGATATTAGTTAATTTTCTTGACTCTATATCCATTCAGTAGTCCCCACTGAAATTAATTGAAATGTCATTAACCAGTTTCTGCCCCAACTCAGGAAAAACAACCACAATTTTTTGGGCATCAATGACTTTTTGTTTCCCACTTCACATTATTTGTCTTCACATTACTGTGTACTTCACATGACATTGTTCTTCACATTATTTTATAACTTGACCTGCACTTGTAAATTCAGATCTTATATTATTGTGCTAATCAAAAGAAGGATGAAAATATCTTGCCTGGCTCATCTGAACTGCAACAAGCAAGTGTCGCCATGCTTTCGCTCACTGTGTCACCAACCGCAGCGTCAATAATATCAAAGGGCACAGCAACAGTATCGCATAGCACGGCAGCCCCTGAACCCTCACGTGCTATCGATAAAGGCATACTTGATACTTTACGTGAACTATCGGGCTCCGTTGTCGGGTGACCTCTACTTGTACGAGCCAGCCAAGGTATCGGCTGACAATTAGCTGCAGGATTCAAGGAAGTACTATGGCGTCAATACAACTTATCTGAGAAACACCATCCATTCAGCTGTCTTGAATCATTTCTTCTAGAGACGATTCGGTCTGTGGCAGGAATGAGCATTCTGGAAACTCTGCGGGAAATTTGACTGAAGTACCAAACAGCTTATAAGCGACTATATGCATCTGCCAAAAGTATTCCAGGATGTTCTTCACATCTTGTGATATTTTTGACAAATTGCAGCAAGGAACGTGAGTCTGCGAGGGGGGAGAGAACATGGTGACCATTAGCTGCAATAAATAAATAAATACATACATACATAAATAAATGAACAATTGTACCACTCTTCAAGGTATGTTATTACAGTGTTCTGTACAGACATTTTAATGAGGCTGCTAATGAAGAAAAATGTGCAGGTTATTTCATTATGTACATCGGCATCTAAGAAAAGAGTTGCATAAATGAAACTGACAACAAATGTGA
The DNA here is from genome assembly GCF_019802595.1 of Syngnathoides biaculeatus. Lineage (NCBI taxonomy): Eukaryota > Metazoa > Chordata > Actinopteri > Syngnathiformes > Syngnathidae > Syngnathoides > Syngnathoides biaculeatus. The sequence continues at coordinate 4,934,736 of NC_084653.1, read as the reverse complement.
GATTGTTGACAGTGGTTCTCTGACTTTTTGAACATGGTATCACCTCAATAATTCTTAGTTCAAAAGCACTACTATTATGACCAACAGTAAAACAGAATAGTGTAGTAAGTCCAGGTGTTCATGAAAAACAAAAGAGGCACAGGTTAAAAAGTAAAATAATATTGTAAGCCATTATCCGTCACTTATATATGAAAATAAGTACTTTTTTATTAAAGTATATTGCCAAAAGGAGCAAAATGAAAATTGTTGCCAAATACATTCATAAAAACAAACCATTTATTTAAACTTTAATACAACAGAACTGTCATGCTCCTGGCTTCCTGCCCAGGCTGGCGTGGCCAGCCAATCAGTCAGAGCACACCTGCACCGTGTTTCAGTTGATGACGCCCAGTATAGATAGGACGTGGGGGACAACTTGTCCTTCGCGAGATCGTCGTCCTTGATGCCTCGTTCCCGCACTCCTGTTTGCCTGACTTCTGCTCTCCGTGCACCGACCCACGCCTGTCCACTGACCACCCTTGTAAGCCTGCCGTACAATTACTTCTGATTGTTTGGACAGTCTGCCTGATCTCAGACCTTGGACCGAATAAAGGTTCCCTCTGTACTGTCTGCTGTCTCTGGAGTCGTGCATTTGGGTCCACCCTCGAGCCCGTTTCGTGACAGAACGATCTAGCCATAACATGGACCCAGCTGACTCCAAAGCCATGCGCCGTGCACTGCAAGTGCAGGGCAAACGCCTGGGCGAGCAAGAGGCTGCTCTCCAGGGTACTAATCAACGGATCCATGAGCTTTGCGCCGAGCTGGAACCGTGGCTAGCTTCTCAAGCTAGCGCGGCTGCTACTGAGCCTCCCCGTGCCGGCATAACTCTGCTCTCCCGACCAGAGTGGTTCTCAGGCGACTCCGGCAATGTCAAGCCCTTCCTGGCGCAGTGCGATCTCCACTTTGAGCTTCAAGCGTCCGCTTTTCCCACAGACCGCTCGCGGATCGCCTTCGTCATTTCCCACATGACGTTGGCCACTGCCGAGTGGAGTCGTAATTCGGAGATCTGCCGCTCATGGGCGAGGTTCATCTGCGCGCTCGCCCAGGTTTTCCAGTACGCGGCTCCGGAACGCCAGGCGGCGTCCTCGCTCATGACAATTCATCAGGGTCGTCGCCGCGTGTCCGACTACGCCATTGAGTTCCGGATCCAGGCGGCCGAGAGCCGTTGGAACGAGGAGGCCCTCCATGGCGCGTCTTACCAGGGACTGTCCCCACAAATCCGTGGCCACCTCATTGCCATGGATCTTCCGACTTCGCTAGACTCCCTCATCGCATTGGCCCTCAAGGTGGACCAGCGCCTGACCGTGCAGAGGCAGATGGACGGCCTGAGGGAGGAGGAGACGGAGAGGCTGAGCCTGGTCGCTTCTCGGCCACCCACGTTGTCTGTTACATCGGAACCCATGCAAGTGGAGGGGCTTGGCAGCCCAGCAGAGGAGCGCTTACGTCGGCGACGAGAAGGGCGCTGTTTCTACTGTGGTCGTTTGGGACACGTAATCGCTCGCTGTCCGACTCTGCCGAAGCGCCCCGACCTTGGGGTCTTGACGCCGGTGAGTGTGCGGTATACTGGCGCTAAGTCGGAGCAATCGGGACAGACGCTCATTCATGTGTAGTGACCGTGTTCATTGACTCTGGTTCGAATGCGAACCTCATACATCTGCGGATAGTCGAAGCATTGCGGGCGGCAACCTTTCCCACACAGCGTCCTCGTGTTGCGTACGCCGCCAACGGCAAGTTCCTCTGCCGCGTAACACACCGCACGCAAACTATACGTATGGACTTTCCGGAGGGGCACACAGAGCGTATTAGTTTCCACGTTTTCAATTCTAGTAACAGTGACATAATCCTGGGGAGCCCGTGGCTCAAGAGACACAACCCACACATTAATTGGGTCACGGGTCGGATTAGGGCATGGAGTGAGGACTGTCGCAAGCAGTGTGGCGTCGCCGGGGAGGACGGAGGGATGCAAGTTGTCGAGCTTAGCACCGCCGCCGAATTAGTCACAGTACCCTCTTGCTACCATGATTTGAGGGAGGTTTTTTCGGAGTCTAAAGCAAGAGCTCCGCCGCCGCATCGGCCGTTTGACTGTGCCATCGAACTCCTTCCGGGTACATCACCCCCCAGAGGGAAACTGTTCTCTTTGACAGGACCGGAGCACCAGGCAAAGAGGGAGTACATCGAGAAGTCTCTGGCAACCGGACTTATTCGACCGTCATCCTCACCAGCCAGCGCGGGTTTTTTTTTCATTAAGAAGGATTCCACCTTGCGACCCTGCATCGACTACAGGGAATTGAATGACATCATGGTCAAGAACAGGTATCCCTTGCCCCTGATAGCTACAGCCTTTGAACTCCTCCAAGGAGCCCGGATCTTCACCAAGTTGGACTTGCGCAGCGGGTATCATCTGGTGCGGATCCGGGAGGGCGACGAATGGAAGACAGCTTTCAACACTCCCACGGGGCATTATCTCGTGATGCCCTTCGGACTGACCAACGCCCCGGTTGTCTTTCAAAACTTCATTAACGACGTGCTTCGGGAGTTTTTGAATAAATCCGTCTTTGTATACCTGGATGACATTCTCATCTTTTCGGCAGATCTAACCTCTCACATTCTACAGGTCAGAGAAGTGCTCCAACGTCTGCTGCAGCACCAGTTGTACATTAATATGGACAAGTGTGAGTTCCATCGGGCATCCGTGTCCTTCCTGGGTTTCGTCCTGGCCGAGGGAGAGATACGTATGGACCCCGGGAAGGTCGACGCGGTGCGGCGTTGGCCTACCCCCGCCAACAGGAAGGACGTACAGAGGTTTTTGGGATTTGCTAATTTTTATAGGAAGTTCATAAGGAACTTCAGTTCCGTGGCCGCTTCTCTGCATGCGCTCACCACACACCACCTTCTCATGGTCTGGGACCTGCCAGGAGGCCTTCAGCAGACTAAAGGCAAGTTTCACTGCTCCGCCCGTTCTAATTGTTCCGGACCCAGATAACCAGTTTATGGTCGAGGTGGATGCATCTAATTCAGGAATCAGAGCAGTCTTGTCTCAGAGGAGTCCCAGAGATGGTCGGATCCACCCGTGCGCGTTCCTGTCTCGGAAGCTGACCCCGGGAGAGAGCAACTACGACGTAGGAGATCGGGAACTGCTAGCGGCCAAGAGCGCGTTGGAGGAGTGGCGGCACTGGCTGGAGGGCTCGCAAGTACCGTTCGTTGTCTTCACGGACCACAAGAACTGAGAGTACCTGAAGACCGCGAAGCAGCTGAATCCCCGACAGGCCAGGTGGGCCCTATTCTTCACCTGCTTCCACTCTACTCTGTCCTTCCGCCCAGGCTCCAAGAACGGCAAGCCGGATGCACTCTCGCGGATCCACGAGGGGGAGCGCACGGAATCAGAGGCTGCTCCTGTTCTGCCAGAGGCGTGGTTCGTGTCCGGCTTCACCTGGGCGCTTGAGTCACGGGTGAAGGAGGCCCTGGGAGAGACACCGCCGCCCGCGGATTCTCCGTCGGGCCGCCTTTTCGTCATCCCATCTCTGCGGGGAGACGTCGTCGCCTGGGCCCATACCAACAAGACGGTCTGTCACCCGGGTATGGCAAAGACACGTTCAGTGGTGGAACAAAGGTTCTGGTGGCCCAACCTCAGCAAGGACGTAAGGGAGTTTGTCAACGCCTGCCCGGTGTGTGCGGCCAATAAGACTTCCCGCCTACGGCCCTTTGGTGAGTTGCAACCCCTGTCCCCCCCTCCCCCTTTTGTCCGTGGTCACACATCGCGCTGGACTTCGTCACCGGCCTGCCGCCCTCCCAAGAGAACACAGTGGTGCTGTCTGTAGTGGACCGTTTCTCTGAAACTGCCCAGGTCGATGAAGGTGCACCCTACGTTCCATGTCAGACTTCGCCCGAATCGCACTTCGTCCCTGGCTCCTCCGCTCAAGCCCCCCCGGCCAACCCTCATGGTCGACGGTGGGCCGGTGTATACTGTGCGCCGGCTGCTGTCTTCCCACCGCAGAGGAAGGGGGGTCCAGTACCTGGTGGACTGGGGGGGATATGGCCCGGAGGAGCACGCCTGGATCCCCTCCCGCTTCGTCGTGGACCGCTCCCTCATCAGGGACTTTCACGCGGCTCATCCTGATGCTCCTGGGGCGTCCAGAGCCGGCCGTTGGGGGGGGGGGGGTACTGTCATGCTCCTGGCTTCCTGCCCAGGCTGGCATGGCCAGCCAATCAGTCAGAGCACACCTGCACCGTGTTACAGTTGATGACGCCCAGTATAGATAGAACGTGGGGGACGATTTGTCCTTCGCTAGATCGTCGTCCTTGATGCCTCGTTCCCGCACTCCTGTTTGCCTGACTTCTGCTCTCCGTGCAACGACCCACGCCTGTCCACTGACCACCCTCGTAAGCCTGCCGTACTATTACTTCTGATTGTTTGGACTGTCTGCCTGATCTCAGACCTTGGACCGAATAAAGGTTCCCTCTGTATTGTCTGCTGTCTCTGGAGTCGTGCATTTGGGTCCACCCTCGAGCCCTGTTTCGTGACAAGAACTGTACTTCCAAAATACACTGTTCAAGTCAAAGTACATGAAAAATGTACTTTCCATCCATCCATCCATACATTTTCTTTACCGCTGATCCTCACTAGGTTCCCATGGGTGCTTCAGCCTGTCCCAACTATCTTTGGGAGAGTAATGCGGTACACCCTGAACTGGTGGCCAGCCAATCGCAGGGCACAAAAAAAACCAAACAACCATTTTCAGTCAAATTGACACTTACATCTACATCAAACCTACCGTGCATGTTTTTGAGATTTGGGATGAAACTGGAGTACCAGGTAAAAACCCACGCTGGCACAAGGAGAACATGCAAACTCCACACTGGTGGGGCTGGGATATGAACCACTGTCTTCAGAACTGTGAGACAGATGTGCGAACCAGCTTTTCCCATTGTGCCGCCCTTGTGATAACAGTGCCTGCTAATTCCAGGTGTTTTTGAAGAGCTCCACAGGTGTACTTTACTGGATTTAAAAAAAAGTGCAGATGTTACATCATGCAGAGTTTGAACTCGAAACCTGAGTGTGAATATAGAGGAAACAAGTTTCCAGAGTTTTGGCTACGAGTCTACCCAGGACTGAATGGTGCAATTTGCATTTCATTAGAGGGAGGCCCACGTACCACACTTTTAAAATCACTCCAAAAATGAATTTCACGATATAGCATGTGTTTTTTTTTTCTCTAAAAATGCAGGATCATTAGAACTTCATTAAGCATCAAAAAGTACTATACATTGTTCCCTTGCTATATTGCGATTCACCCATTGCAGATTTAGTGTAAGTGAATGATGCGGCTCCTACGTCGCAGATTTCATCTATTGCACGGGTGGTCCGGAACCTAACCCCTGTGATAAATGAGAGATTACTTTAATATATTCTGGAAAGTTACCTTCACAATAAACTTGGATGAATCATCAATATTGTGATATAATTATTTTCTATAAAGAGTGAGCAGGTTGGATAGGATTAGAAATGAGCTCATTAGAGGAAAAGGCAAAGTTGGATGTTATGGAGACATGGTTAGAGAGAGCAGACTACGATGTTTGGACATGTTCAGAGACGAGAGAGTGAGTATATTGGTAGAAGGGTGCTGAGGATGGACCTGCCAGGCAAAAGAGTGAGAGGAAGACCAAGGAAAAGGTTGATGGATGTTGTGAGGGAAGACATGAGGACAGTGGGTGTTAGAGAGGAGGATGCACGAGATAGGCTTAGATGGAAAATGATGACACGCTGTGGCAACCCCTAACAGGACAAGCCGAAAGGAAAAGAAGAATTATTTTCAATAAATATCTTCCATCCATCCACCCGTTTTCTGAGCTGCTTATCGACACGATTTTTGCGGGAGTGGAGGAGCCGATCCCAGCTGTCATCGGGCAAGAGGCAGGGTACACCCTGAATTGGTTGCCAGCCAATCACAGAGTACATGAAGACAGAAGACATTTGCTCTCACAATCACACCTAGGAGCAATTTAGGATGTGGGAGGAAACCGGAGTGCCCGGAGAAAACCCACAAAGTTACAGGGAAAAAATGTTAACGCCACTCAAGTGGGGCCGGGATTTGAACCCCGGTCCTCAGAAAAGTGAGGCCAACACTCTACAACTGCTCCACCGTGCCACCCACCAATAATCTTATACTGATAAAGCAGCATTAAATATCATTGTTGTTCATCATTATATACATGTATGTATATTGATATGGCAAAAGTTCCCATTGATTTGATCGCCTGATTTAAATGTCTTGATATGTAAGTACACACTTCAGTGTAACCCACGGGTTTTTCCAGTGATTTATGATGCGATGTTGTATGTAGTATGCACTATTCATTTGGTCTTAATACAGTATTCCCGTAATAATTTGATACAAAACCCCAACTCCTGTATGGTAAATTTTATGTATTTGACCAGAAATGAGCAGTACTTCAGTATATGCTCGAACACACATAGATCTAACTAAAATAAATTCAGTACATTGTTTTTTTTTTCGCTGAAGAAAACAGCTCAAACTGAGCAGGTTGCCTTTTGCTCATTAAACACAACAAAATAAATCAATATGCAAATATCTATACAGTTTTTAAAAGTTGATGTTGCTTCCAGTTGTCACAGCCTCCTCATGTGGGATGATTGTTGGACCAATTATACTTCCAAACAAATCACTCTCATAAAAAATTAATGGAATTATGAAAAACAGCACTTCAAGTGTGTAAATATGTCACAGATTTCTGCAGCATTGAGGCTATATCCATAATTTTGACCTGAAAGTTTCCTTTCAAGTAAAAATAACTTACTAATTTGTGCAGCGAAGGATAATGTGCGATCAAAAGAGCGAGAGTACAAAAAGTCTAATCATGTGTAAATGATGTGGTAACATGAGATTTTCACAACAATGACTTTGGTGTGGATATTAAATTAGGGATGCACCCGGTGAAAATTAAATCAGGGATGCATTAAATTAAATTTAAATTATGGATGGCAGTATATCTGCCGTAGCCAGCCTTGTAAAAGCCTCATTCTACCTTTTGAGGTATGTAATCAATAATATCTTCGGGCAGTCAACAAAATTTGGAAAACTTAAATTAATCTTGTTCACATTCAATTACGCCTTCTACCATAACAGTTTGATTGTGATACAAAAGAGGAAACAGTCCAGATGTTCACTACTCTTTCCATGTGCTACACATCTTCACTTCTAGAGAGTAAGATGAACAAAACATTTAATCCATCGTATTTCCACCAATAATTGGCAAGGAGAAGGTCTTCAGTTGGAGATGAGCGCAGCTATTTTTTGTGGTTATGTATTAATAATGTAAAAGACAACATTTGTGTATTACAATTTAAATCAAGAGAAAGCCTTAAAGGTCATGCATGTATTTTAGCTATTTAGAGTTCCATAGAACAACTCTCTAATATGGAATTAGGATAAAAGTGCCAGTTCCATTTAAAAAAACAGACAAAAAAAAAAAAAACAACCTTGTTTTTGTCTAGCGAGTGTCCAGAAAAGGCCCCTGTAAAAGCTACTTCTTGGCTAAGTTTTGTATCCACTTGATCCATATTTGGTTAAGATCATCCCCTTTTCTCTGATTAGTTGCCTCCGTGAAGAAAACCCAGTTGTTCAAACACTCTTGTTTGTAATGTTAACAACACTTTCTCAGTAGCAGAAAGGAAAGGCGGACATCTCTGTTTGTGAGGTAGATTCAGTGAAGAAAATAAGTATTTGGAAACCTGAGAAAACCTATGTTAATATTTGGTACAGGAGCCTTTGTTTGCAATTACAGAGGTCAAATGTTTCCTGTAGTTGTTCACCAGGTTTGCACACACTGCTGGAGGGATTCTGGCCAACGCATCAACACAGATCTTCTTTAGATCAGACAGGTTTCTGGGCTGTCTGTGAGAAACACTGAGTTTCTGCTCCCCCCAAAGATTTTCTATTGGGTTTAGGTCTGGAGACTGGCGAGGCCACACCAGAACCTTGATATGCTTCTTACGAAGCCACTCCTTGGTTTTCCTGGCTGTGTGCTTCAGGTAATTGTCATGTTGAAAGACTTAGCCACGATCCATCTTCAATGCTCTGACTGAGGGAAAGAGCTTGTTCCCCAAAATTTCACAATACATTGCCACGGCCATCCAAAGGGGGAATTGTGTAATTGCATTATTTGGTGGTCTCATGCATTTGTTAAGCATTGTACTCTTTCATCTTTCTTAGCCTTTCATTGTCTACCGGTACTTTGTGTACTTTAAACAATCACTAATCAGAAGAATATTTGTACTATATTACTAGATTTAGTAAGATGTGTAAAATAACCCAACACTATTTGTATTGCCAGTTAAGACTCTAGTGTTTGCTCAAAGTGTTAACTTAAAACATCATGTCTTGTAGACGTTCTGCCCCACGAACAGAAATCAATTTCCACTTCAGTGGACAGTAACGGGAGAAATTATTGATTGACTACATAGTCTAATAACTCTCTAGCTCCTCGTCAATTACAGTAAAGGTCAGTCCAATCGGGTATTAATGATCTTCTGCTCTGTCAGACGCTGGTCTATGCACTGCTGCTCTTTTTCATGGTATTTTTATAAAGCCCTCCCAACTTGAAGAGATGGGACAAAGAGGACGTGACGCATGTTCAACCCACCACCGAGTAGCCTGATCACTCCTTCCTGTGTTGTTTTGCAGCCGGTAACACTGAGGGCAGCTCTTTGGAGCATTGTGGCGATTCATCACACCAGAGACGTGTCAGACGCCATCACGACTCACATTTGAGAAGCAGCCAGCTGTCATAAATGAGCGAGTAGTGGTCACTTCCATGCCAAATTTGGTCTCCTTAGCCGGAGTCATGTTCCTGTACACACATCAGTGATGGGCCAACACATCACTGATGTCATATCACATAACAAGTGATGTCACATTGGGAGTCTTCAAAGATGTACCTTTGAGATTTGCCAGTGACAAGAAAGGTCAAAAAAGGCCAAAGCAACCTGATTTTTTTATGTTAGAAGGCTGAATCAGAACTTTGCCTTTTTTCCCCACTCTATCCCAAATAGATGTCCTCTTATTTTCCCCCTAGGATAAATAACTGTTGTAAGTAACATCATGTCTTCATTGAGACACACATGGTGACACTCAAGCACCTGCTGAAGCATGTAAACAGTCCATCAGATGAATCACAAAAGAACATCCATTTTTGAGCTGCTTATCCCCACAAGGGTCTCGGGAATGGTGGAGCCTATCCCAGCTATCTTCGGGCAGGAGGCGGGTTACACCTTTAACTGGTTGCCAGCCAGTACCAGGGCACACATAACTATAGAGTCCCTTATGAATCTACCATGCGTGTTTTGGGTATATGAGAGAAAAAAAAAAAAATGGAATGCCCAGAAAAAAACCCACGCAGGTGCAGGTGCAGGGAGATCCTGCAAACTACACAGGGAATTTGAACCCCGGTCCTCCAGACTGCTACGGAGTCGCTCTAACCAGTTGCACCACTGTGTCGCCTAGAAGAGGACAAATTATGCAAAATGTTTCCCCTCAATTTGAACAAGTTCCCAGGTGTTTTAATAACATTTTCAGGGTTTTGTCAAAATACCAAAGGTTTTTCAAAGTTACAGACCACATTTTTTGCCTCGCCAAAATTGCCTTTTTGAAGTCCCGTTACATGCAAATTAACCCCTGTTCATTCTACCCCCTACATAGTATGGTCAATGCTGAGTACAGTTTACATTACCATGCCAAGTAGCATGGAGCACTGAGTAAATTATGAAAGCATTCCTGCACCCATGAAACCATACAAGTAGAGTCAGCACTTTATCTCTAAACCACTAAATTACACATTAGTTAGAGTGTGGATCCATCAACAGTGGACATGAAAATCTAAACACCTCTTTTCAAATGGCAGGTTTTTGTGAAATGACAAAAGTCTAATAAAAAAAATAATTTCAAAACTTTTTCCACCATTAACGTGACTTAAAACCTGTACAACTCAAATGAGATGATAACTAATCTATCAGAGGTGGAATAATATGATTGCACAAGTGTGCCTCACAAATGTACCAACCCAAATTGAAGTTAAACTTTTGTAGTAGGTCCCAAGCCTGTCTGGGTTTTCACCGGGTATTTCAGTTTCCCCCCGCATTCCTAAAACATACATGGTAGGCAAGGAAATATGCATTAACTTAAGACTTTAACTGGTGTGAACATTAAGGCGAATGGTTGTTTATTTGTGGTCTGCAACTTTGAGAGTGTACAATGACTCTCACTCAGTCAGTTGAGATAGTCCCGAACCCTAGTGAGGATAAGTGATACAGAAAATGGATGGATGGCTGTTCTCATAGGGTTTTCTCGTCATTTTCTTTGTCACATCTCATAAACCATAGTCCACTGAAATCTTTAACATCATGTTATTAATAAGGTAGTGGATCAGTCAGAAGTAGGATATTAAAAAATTTCCTAGACATTAAATGCACCACTCAACATAGTGATGACAGAGGACAAAAAACTGTGACTTGACTAAGAATTGGATAAGATTGATTGAATAGCTGCAGGAATTTGAGGCAAGGACTAGTAACAACCTTTCCTTTGTTATGGCTGCTGTATCTCCAACAGGCTAGTGGGTGTGAACTGCCACGAGATTGATGCTGTTTCTTTTGCTACGTAGCCCTGCATGCTTGAAAGGGACGCAGCACTCTGACAGTAAAACACGTCCACCGCAGGGGACCTGTATCCCGCGCCCATTCTAAGTTCCCATCCAGATCACAAAGACAATCTCAGCAGCTGTGGCTTTGCACGGCATGGATCACCACATCACCGCTGCACACCCCTGGATCTAAGCTGATGTTTGGTGCCTCGACTTAGCCAAGGTTGTGATCTCCAAGAACAAGTTTGGCACCATAGAACACCATAGCATTCTGTGCTGCTTGAAGAGCCCATAGGGAGTCCCTCTGCACATGCTGATTGAGGCTAATGGTGGTTAGCAGCCATGTGGTGATTGCTACCCCCTAAACAAGGGCACAACCTCCGAGTGGTATCCCGTCCCACACATACAGAACTCTTTTGCCCAAGTTGCGGGGATACCATCGTTACCAAGATGGACCTGGTTTGCGGCTACCATCAGGTATGGGTAGAGCCACTCGATGTGCCCAAAAAAGTGTTCTTCCACTCCCTTTTCCACATCGCTTTTCCATTTTTAATTTCTGCAGAAGCTTTTGGCCCTTAAAGGCCTCAGAGGAGACAATTCACCACCACAGCTGCATGACACGCAATTCCTGTCTACTTGGATGACAACTTAAGTGGAAAGCACAAATGTGGAAAAGCACCTGACAGACCTATGGGTGCTGTTCACAAGACTCAGTTAGCACAGCCTCATCGTCAACCCAGCTAAATAAAGGTTTGGGCTGTCATCTATTGTGGTGTGTGAGTGAGACCAGGCCACTGGCCTTCTACAGCAGACAGTTGGTGACAATGACTGGAAGTGCAGCACCTTTGAGAGGGTGCTCATAGGCCTCTTCCTACACACCAGACACTTCCGATACCTCTTGTAGGTTCACTGCCTTTGTGGACCACAAGTCACAGGCATTTGTCATAGACAAGACCTCTGAGCCGTGGTTTAATCGACAGGAATGTCACCTCTCCACCATTTCCATGTTCACTATGGACATCCAATATATGGCTGTCAAGGACAACTCTGTTGATGACTGCTTCTCCTGGTCAGTCCTTGGGTCCGTTCACTTGGGACTTGAATACACTGCCATGTCTGCTGACGATGCCACAGATGCTGAAATTCAAGAATTCCAGACAGCCCCCAGTGGCCAGCATCGAGAAGAGGTAAGAGTCAATAAAGTCAATTTCACACTCATTTGTGATGTCTCCAGTGACCAACCATACCCTATGGTACCTATTGACTGGTGGCACAGTGTTTCAAACACCATCAAAAGCATTTCCCGGATGGTTATGAAGGCCTCGCCCATGCTTGTGGGTCTCAAAAGGCAAGTCACCATGTGGGCTGTCTCCTGCGTTGTGTGTCAGTATGCCAAGGTACAATGCCTTACCAGGGCCTCTTTGGCATGATTTCTAGTGCACGAAATGTGTATCAACCATGTGAACATGGACCCCTGCATCCTTCCTGGGGATTCACTCACCTCCTCACGATGGTGGAAAGGAAAACAAAAAGGTTTCCAGAAGCTGCTCCCCTGTCGTCCATTACCTCAACAGAAGTACCCCCCACATTGATCGTATCCAGGGTTGGATGGTTTGGCATTTTGGTCGACCTTACCTCTAACAGGGGTACACTGTTCACTGCGGCGCTCTGGATGGAAATCACTGATGGTCTGGGTGTGAAGATCCACTGCACTACAACCCACTAATCCCCAGATGTCAAACTCAGGCCGAGGGGACAGATCTGGCCCTTCACATGATTTTATGTGGCCCGCAAAGACAAGTCATGTGTGTCAATTTCAGGATTTTTGTTATTTTATGGACTACAATTTCAAATTGTGGGATCATAAATTGAGATAATCATCATCATTGAGATATTGCAGGCATTTGTGTATTACCAAACATGAACAATAGTTGAAAAACCCAGATGCTGCAGCCCTCTGGTCTCCCATCTCTCATCTGGCTGTCTAGGGGGGTGGCCGACACCTTTGTCCCCGTCCAAACATTCCACCGCAGCCTGCCCCGTTCCGATCTGACATTGATGTGCCACTGCAGTTGGCACTGCCCCCACAGCAGGGGAATCAACCTGCTGTAGTCTCTGGCTTGGCCCCTCATCTGACCCAGGCTCTAGCACAGGCTTTAAGCCTTCTTCTTTTTGAAAATCTCATTTCCTCTGTTTATCCCATTATTTACTTCACCTCCACAATTGGTTTCGTCATAAAGTTAGTTTGTATTACTGGAGACCACAACTTGTAAAAGTCACTCCCCATTTGCACTGTACAATATTAAGAAAAATTGTATATTGGATGAATGACCGAATCTATATGTCATAATGTCATTAGATACTAATTTTGTAACTTTTTAGAGTAACGTTGTAGCGTACCTTCCTAATATGTTATCGTTAAATAATCCTGTAATGTAACTTTATAACATAACTTCGTATTCTAACTCCGTTACCTAACCTCTTCACATAACTTCATAATAGAACTTTATAATGAAACTTTGCAATACAATTCTGTTACAGAACTTTATAAATACACGACTGTAAATATTAAATTGAAAGCACTTCTGTAGTGCTTTCTCTATCACATTCACAATCCCCTTTATGGAGGCTCAAAATAACCCATTCAGAGTTTATTGTCCAAGGACACTTAGGAAGCTGACAGTCAGAGCCTGTATTCAAAACCCTGATCCCTGCTCACTGGATGACTCGCTCCAGCAACTAAGCCACAGTTTGACAGTACACTAATATCTAATGTCAAGTCATATATGTAAGGTTGTCAGGTATTGTTGTGAATTACCTACATAATACATCACATCATAACTTTGCCAAGTAACTTTGCAATGTAATTCAGAAATCTAATTGCGTTATATTTCTTTGCAAGGTAAACTCTTATGTCTGTATGCAGTAAGTGACTGAAAAGTGAACCAAGTAACTAAAAGTGAATTTACGTATACATAATTATTATGCGACAACAACACTACTCTTAATCTCACACATCCCCTGGAGGGCACTCGTGTACGACAGTTCGAGAATCTCTGCCCCAAAGAGCATGCACGAAGCTGCCAACGACAAGATTACAATTTCAAATTAGATTACATCGTGGGCGTTGTGTTGGTATATTTCACAAACACAGAGCTTGTTAGAAATGGTGTGAACAGTGATTCTCCTCAGAGAAATTGACCCCAGGAAATTTGGCAATCCATCCATCCATCATATCTTTGCTGAATTTGTATGAAAATATCCTCTACAAATGCAACATGTGGCCAAGCCGTGTGTTCTCTAGAGGGCCATTGTTCCCTCCAACAGGATGCTTCTAGGTATGGAAAGTAATGACACCAGGGAATTGTGGGAAACAAGGGATTTTTTTGAGGAAACAAACAAGTGCAAATAATCTGATCCTTCCAGCCTTGTCTAGTAGAAGCAGACTGGGTCAAACTAGTCAAACACATCAGCTTCCTGCAAGATAAACATGGGTGCACACAAACTGTGAAGTTACCATAAAATTAAAAGAATGTATCTCCACATAACTTGGGGTCAAATTTATATTGAAAAGGAGCCTTGACAGCTATAATAACCAATGTTAGTAGGTTTGTTTCCAAAAGGTAATTTCACAAAGTTGCAAATTGCTAGACGTGTTTGTTGAAATTTTAATGTATAACAATTATATATTCATCCATCCATTTTTTGAGCCGCTTATCCTCACAAAGGTTGTGGGAGTTCTGTAGCTCATCCTGGGTATCTTCAGGCAGAAGGCAGTGTACATCCTGAACTGGTTGTCAGACAACTGAAAGGCACATAGAAACAAAGAAGCATTCGGACTCACAATCACACCTAAGTGCAATTTAGAATCTCCAATTAATGCATGATTTTGGGATGTGGGAGGAAACCGGAGTGCAGGAGAAAACCCACACAGACACGGGGAGAACTTGCAATCTCCACACAAGCGGGACTTTGGATCCTCAGAACATATACTGTATTTCCATCACTGTGATTTTACGGACGCGTACGCGCCTGTGTGCCATCACACTCGCAAATCTGCACAGTCGAGCACGAAAAATCACGCGCGTAAAATTTGTTACAAGTAGAAGTACATAGATATTGAAAGATGTTGTCATGCTCTTTGGCTTCCTGCCCAGGCTGGGCGTAGCTAGCCAATTAGTCAGCGCACACCTGCACCTTGTCCCAACTGATGCCTCCCAGTATATATAGGACCCGGGGGACGACTTGTCCTCCGCCAGATCGTCGTCCTCGTTCCCGCACTCCTGTTTGCCTGACTTCTGCTCTTCGTGTACCAACCCACGCCTGTCCACTGACCACCCTCGTAAGCCTGCCGTACTATTACTTCTGATTGTTTGGACTGTCTGCCTGATCCCAGACCTTGGACCGAATAAAGGTTTCCTGTGTAATGTCTGCTTGTCTCTGGAGTCGTGCATTTGGGTCCACCCTCGAGCCCCGTTCATGACAGATGTCACTTATTTTGTGTAGTCTTGACCAATGTACCCTCTAAGTTGTGCCACCACACTCTCAGCACACATGAAAACCGATCCAGCGCAGTGAACCACCACAGCCTTTCTTTTCTCTTTAATGACGACCTGCTACTCAGCCTACTTGTACTTCCTAGTTTACACTCATAATTACAAACAGAACACATACTCGGAACTTTATATCTGCTGGGTATGACTGGTGCACCACACACATAACTTTATATCTGCGGGCATGACTGACCGCACTTGTACATTTTTCAAATGTCCATCCATCCATCCATCCATCCATCCATCCATCCATTTTCTTTGATGGTTATCTTCACAAGGGTTGCGGGAATGCTTGAGCCAATCCCAGCTGTCATCAGGCAGGAGGCAGGGTACAACCTGAACTGGTTGCCAGCCAATCGCAGAACACATGAAGACAGAAAACAGTCACAAACACAATCAAACCTAGGGTCTCCAATTAATGTTTTTGGGATGTGGAAGGAAACCAGTTGCTGAGGCAGCCGACTGGAGCTGTGGCCATAAGATTGTTGGTGCGTATCGTGGCGACAACCCCCGGACACGTTGGTGATGGATGCCATCAAGCTGAAGAAGGAGTCCTATTTGGCATTTCTGACCTGTGGGAATCCTGAGGCAGCTGATAGTTATGAATGGCCAAGCGGAATGCAGCTTTAAAAAGTTTCTTGGTGGCAGGGCCGTGGGGGTGGGAGAGATACACCCTGAGTTCCTAAAGCCTCTGGATGTTGTGGGGGTGTCCTGGTCGACAGGCCTCTGCAACACTGCTTGGACAACAGGGACAGTGCCTCTAGATTGGCAGACTGGGGTGGTGGTCCTCCTTTTTCAGAAGAGGGTCCGCAGTGTGGTTCCAACAACAGGGGAATCACACTCCTCAGCCTCCCTGGCAAGGTCTATTCAGGGGTGAGAGGAAGGTCCGTCAGGATGTAAAATCTCAGATTCAGGAGGAGCAATGTGGTTTTTTTCCTGGCCATGGAACAGCGGACCAGCTCTACAACATCGGCAGATATCTCAAGGATGCATGGGACTTTGCCCAACCACTTGAAACTCGTGTTTCATGGAATTAGAGATGGCGTTCGACCGTGTCCCTCGGGGTGTCCTTTGGGGGACATTTCGTGAGTATGTGGTACTGAACCCCCTGATATGGGATATTTGGTCCCTCTGCGATAGGTGTCAGAGTTTGGTCCGAATTGGCGGCAATAATTTTGACCGTTTTCCAGTAAAATGGACAGAACTTTTCAGTATTGCATCTTTGGTCTTTGCAGATAATATGGTTTGGTTGGCTTCATCAAACCGTGATCTCCCACCCTTACTGGAGCGGTTTGCAGCAGAGTGTGAAGCGGCTGGAATGAGAATCAGCACCTCCAAATCTGAGACTGTGGTCGTCAGTCGGAAAAGTGTGACGTGGAGTTCAAGTATCTTGGGGTCTTGTTCACGAGTGAGGGAAGAATGGAGTGGGAGATCGAAAGGCGGATCGGTGAAGTATCTGCAGTGATGTGGACTTTGCATCAGTCCGTTGTGGTTAAGAGGGTGCTAAATCGAAAGGCGAAGCTCTCAATTTACCAGTTGATCTACATTCCTACCCTCACCTATGGTCACAAGCTGTGGATCATGACCGAAAGAACAAGATTCCTGATATAAGTGGCCAAAATTAGTTTCCCCCGAAGGGTGTATGGAATCTCCTTAAGAAATAGGGTGAGAAGTTCGATCATCCAAGAGAGGTTCAGTGTTGAGTGTCGACTTCGTACACACTGTTACCCCTTGTGGTTATAGCACAGCACAGGGGAATATAATCTCAATGGTATTATTGTATTCCATTTTGAAATGGTGAGGACTTAGAACATTTCATAAAAAAACATGAGGGTCAGAAGGGCTGAATGTCTATGCCAATTTTGGCAAATAAAGTAAAAACGTAATAAGAGTAATGACTACAAATCAAATTAACTGACAAACTTTTTCAGTAAATATCGTGAGTGACAAAAAGCCTGTAGGTCATGATTGTGAAATCAGCTGCTGGAATGGTCATCCTAAAGGCCTCTCTCACGCTCTTTGTCCATGTCAAAACTGTCTGTTTCAAAACTGCCTACATAAATGTGTTGTAGGCCAAGCAGGGGTCACCAACCTTTTTAAAACTGAGCGCTACGTATGTCTTGAGTATGGTTCCTGTTAAAGGCTACTACTTTGATACAGACTTCTACAATGTTTTCAAATTACCAAATTAATGAGTTCACAATGATTCAGAAACATAAATATGAAATGCAGCATTTTAGTTGGAAGAAGCGTTGCCAGTTGGTACATGTTCAAACAATCAATGTAACGAAACATCGCTTCCAATAACCTAAGCAAAATACTAGAGTGAGGTGTTAAGAAAGCAGTGAGCCAGTGTAAGACCCATCTGAAGTGCTATGTTTCATGGCGCGATGAGACAGTAATTTTAGGAGCATGAAAATGAGAAAATATGTCTTATTTGAATGAAGTATTTATTAAGATGTGGATGATTGCACATACACATAATTACATAAACAACTGTATATTGACAACTATGAAAAAAAAAAGACATGATTAGACATTGGATGCCCAGACTGCCCCAAGGCATTTGTGGCTCTCAGTATAATAAGGAATACATCGGCTCTCATAAAAAAATACTAAATTAATGTTGTTGTATTCATTTCCTTTGCACCCGAAAGTCACAATAATCTCAAAGGCTTTGGAGAAAATTATCATGTTGTCACATGAAAAATATTTAAAAATGAAATGCATCTTAAACTCTTTATGGAGGTCAAAAAGACCATCTCTATTCTAAGGTTAAAATAAAAACATCTAATCAATCATTCAAATATCTAGAGCAGGGGTGGCCAACATGTTGATCACGATCGACCAGTCGATCGCCGAAGCAGTTTTGGTCAAATGGGTGACTGCGTGGCAAAAATAAATAAATAAATAAACTAATAAAAAAAAAAAATCATCAATCTCGTCGGTTGCTTCAGGTGTGGCCACGTTGATTGAGTGACAGTCGGTTTGACCAACCATGCGTGACTGCTCATGTGCAGATAAAGGCGCCTTCGAACAAGCTGGTGCACCACCACCACCCTCCCCCACAATGGTGTGGCAAGACACTACCGCAGAACCCCCCATCCCCTGTCGGGAGGATTGCGGGAGCTGAAAAGTTGATCTTGGCGTCAAGACCAACTGTGGGCACCCCGATAAAGACAAAAAAAAAAAAATCATTTGGGCAAACGGGAGGTGTTAGGGATGATTGTTTATTGAGCATTACCAAAAAAAAAAAAAAAAAACAGCAAGCTGTTTCTAAGTGCATAGAATATCATGGAATGAGCAACAAGTCGAATACGCCTCAATGTGTTGCGATGAGCCAGTGGTCAGCCGGAAGTGAT
The DNA here is from genome assembly GCF_019802595.1 of Syngnathoides biaculeatus. Classification (NCBI taxonomy): domain Eukaryota; kingdom Metazoa; phylum Chordata; class Actinopteri; order Syngnathiformes; family Syngnathidae; genus Syngnathoides; species Syngnathoides biaculeatus. Next base: position 4,916,126 of record NC_084653.1, on the reverse strand, counting down.
GCGTCTCATGCCGTGAGGAGCCAAGAACTAATGCTGGAGCCACAAAATGCGCGAGCTCTAAACTAACTCTAAATTGCTCCTAAGTGTGATTCTGAGTGCAACTGTTGTCTGTCTCCATGTGACCTGCGATTGGCTGGCAACCAGTTCAGGGTGTGCCCAGCCTATTGCTTGATGATAGCTGGGATAGACCTTTACGACCTGTCAATCACTCGTACAATAATAGCCAATCAGATATCCGCATTGTCTTAACCCCTGGCATGACATGCGCCTGCTGCCATGTTGTCCTACAAGCAATCCTGGTTGTCAGTAGTATGTGCTTAGAAAAGTTAATGTTACGAAGAAAATGGTCGTCAGATGCGGTTGGGGAACGTCCAATTCTGATGAAAGATATCCTGCTAGGTTACAAAGGGCCTGTATGATTCTTTTTCCAAAGGCGAAAACACAGTTGACTTAAGTATCTAAAATGGATTAAGGCTTGCAGAAGACCACATGTACAACTAAATGTGAAGAATATCAACAAACACAAGGCTGTATGTTTGAAAGTAAGGGAGAAGCATCTTCTCTGAGTTTGATTTAATTATTATCAGTGCTTTATGCATTGCAGGAGAAGAACTTTCACGTTGTTAGTGTATCACTGACCTGCTGAATGAAGTGTGTAATGTTTTATGCTGAAGAGTCAGTTAGTGATACGTACATGTGCGATGTCATGCAAGAGAAATGTCCATTTGCTCATTTGTACCACATTAGACTTCTAAGAGAGAGCACTGGGTTAGATTATGAGCCACGTCAAACTTTTTCATCTGGTGACTACGGTACTGACTGAGTTAATCCCCATTGTTTAAATGTAGAAAATCAAACCAAACTCACTTATAAAGACTACAATGATATTACTCATGATCTTTCCAAGTAAAAACTACTCACCCTGCTTTACATGTGCAGTACGATTCCACTATTTTATCCTGTTGGATTTCAATATGAAGTTTGTGAGATGTCAAACGTTTTTGCATCGATTGCCAATGTTTCGCTGTAACTCTGATATTGCATCCTCCTGCATCCAAAATCTTAATTCTATGTACATATCCTTGCGTGAAATAGGTGAGACCTCTCTGTAGATCTCTCTTGCACAAGTCTGACGCATTTGGCATAAAACATACCGCAAATGTAGCTAAGGAGGCGGAGCTTAATATCGCCAATTGGAAAGGTCCATTGGCTCCAGCACTCCCGTGACCCTCATGAGTGGCTCAGAAAATAGATGGATATTTGATTTAATATCAAATTATTAATCCGTGTCTTTTGTGTTGTTGATTGCATGTTCGACACTGTAGCATGTATTTTGAGTAACTACCGTATCAATGAATAATACGTAACAGTACTATTGATTTACTATGTGCTGTACTACAGTACGACAGTCGCTACTTTAGCCAAAATAGAATTTTTTAGTGATACCAAAATAATCAATACCCAAAGTAATTTAGCATCACCAGCATTCCGATCTTCAGGTGATTCTGAATTCACGTATACTCCAGTTGTTAATTTTCTGGGTGATGCTCACAGCAAGCGCGTCGTCAGATTTACTTCAATCTTTACAGAAAACAAGAAAAATACTAGAAATATCACATCCATACAGTTTTCTATCGTGTCCATTTTCAATAAACGTGTGCCATTCAACACCCAAAACACTATTCGGAGTCATATTTTCACTGCAACAACCACATGGAACATTTTTATTTTCCTCAAAATTTCAAATAAACACTCACGTAATAGATAACACTAATGAAACTCAGGCCATAAGAATGTGAAAACAAAAAAGTGTCCTGAAGACACCATTGCCACCGGTTAAATAGGTCAGTTTATGTTCTTTCTGTCATTTTCTTTCGCCAGTCACTTTCATTCTTTCTTTTTATTTTTTGCAGTCTGATCTGCTGACACAACCGTCCTTTGGCAATGTGTCTTCATTATTCGACAACAAAACAGGGTTTCCAAAATTAGCAATAACATTTACTATTACATGAAACGCATGAGTGGTGTATAGGTAGCTATGTGGCTCTTTTGAACCTGGTATCTGTGTAACGGGACCAAGTTAGCTCTGTGGCTGAAAGTGAAGAAACCTCCCAATCCAGTGCTTAAAGAGAGAATTTGCTGCCGAGGTGCCGACTAGAGCTTTTCACTTTAGTTGTCAGAGTTCTCATCTTCACAGAGTGCACAATTTATTGATTTGTGATTTGATCAATGGAGGAGTCAATTATGGGAGGGTGGGGGTTGGGGGGCAGTCGGTTGATGTGCAGAAATGTTTCACTGGCAACACCTGAATGGCCAACTGTCCAACACCACAAACACTGAGCACTGAATAGTTGACACAAATAAGACGACGCTGCTCATGGAATTACAGTATGTGCACATGTCTGGCTGTTGCCTTTGTGTGGGCCAATATCACACTGACTTCAAATTGATCCCACAGGCTGGACGAAATTGCTGCAAAATTGCCAGAAGAGGCCCGCGGGCCACGAGCTTGACATGTCTGCTCTACTGGAACACTAATCGTTGTTCAAGTTCATCTTTATTTATTTATAGGGAAGTAGTTTATTACATGCAGTTTATCTCCACTGTAAAAGACTGTTAACCTAACCGGGGACATGCTGCAGTTTTGGTTAGAAACAGTGTTTAAAAGGGCTCTGCACTTAACACTGTCAAATGTATTTGGGAACAAATGAGATTTACACGTTTGTTTTTTGCAAAGAGGGAAAAGGGAAGGAATATCTGAAGGAAGAATTTATTTGTGGCACCTTGAAATCGAAACACTCTTTTCTGAGTCAGGGCCATGAGAAAATTCGGTGCATGGTGAATCAAGCAAGATGTTGAGAAACGTACAACCACCTTTGCTACCATAGCTGGTTCTATTGTTCTTCTGTGGTCTGTCGCAAAACTGCTAACATGGAAAACAGTTACAACCATGGACATGGAAGGTACTATGCGTCTATTACAAATGACCAGTGCGCATCTATAATGGCATATTGTTTTCCTCCAATCTTGATATAGTACATATACTGTTAGAATTTAATTTCAGTCAGACTGACTCAATAATTAATTGTGTTCCTCACACTATGTAAACTTACCGATTGGCACAAGGTCGCACAAATTCATGTTAGCATCATAAAATTAACTTTTTATCGGTCAAAAGATGCAGGCTTTGATTGAAAACAAGCTTACATAACTGTGCTGACTTATGAATGCAGTCTTCCGACTTAGATTTAAACACCCACACATTTGCATCATTGGGATGCTGATGATATTTGCTTTATGGAAAACGTTAATTCTTCCCATTATCTAAGCATCCATTTTCAACACTGCTCACCCTCACTAATGTTTAATGGAGCCTATCCTAAACAGTGACTCATAGAGGGGGTGTCAGTGGGGAAAGGGTGGCAAAAGAATGTTATTTTCTCAGCAACAGTAACATTCATGCAATATATCTTTCAAAAGACTTGACGTGTGTTTCCAAAAAATACAGTACTGATCACAGGTCCAGCACTGACTAGGTTGTATTTAACTATTTGGCAAATATTTTCCAGAAAATAGGTCATTTAAAATGGCACGGAACTGTCATCATTGATGACACATTTATCTATTATAGTGCTTTCCTTTTACTTTGCCTTTTTTGCAGTGCTTATAGAAGAAGAATATATATATATATATATATATATATATATATACACGAAAAGTGGTACAACTGAGGTAAATTAGAAAATGACAAAGTGACGCTACAATGGGACACTAAAATGTGATGCTACGTTTTAGAATCACAATGTGGTGTTACCATGTGCTATTACAATGCCACATCAAATTGGCCGATATGAGGTGCCTTTATGGTGGTTGCATTATGAGTATCATAGCAGAGTGAGAATATAATCACTAATTTCCATCACAAAGTTAAACCACAGAATTACAATACATACAGTAGTTGCACCACCAAAATACACTGTAAAATTTACCGTTAAAATGCTGTTCATAGACCCACATTCAAATCAGTTAAGACTTCTTTACACTCTCCATTTACATCATTATTATTAACAATGTTGAACTTATTTGTACACTTGTGTGACAGTGAAGAATTGACAAACTGACAACTGAGAAAATTCATGACGCCTTTCCCATTACAGCATTACATATAATAATATCGATTAAATTTCTCAACAGATTGACTACAAAGTTAATAAAGGTAGAGTAATGTGTTTTCAGATTCAGATTATTTAAAGCTTTCCCCAGTAAATAAAAAATGCCAACATTTTCAACTAATACTCTATAATAATTTAAAACTTTGGAATTTTTATAGTATCTGGCAGCTACACACACACATGCACACACATTTTGTACATAACCCTTTTGACAGAAGCAATAAAGGTTTTATTGGTTTTTGCAGCCATTGTATGGAGGAGCAAATTCATTTTTATGGTGTATTTTCAGGTCTGTACTTTACTGTCCTGTGTATTTATTGATCCAATTTCTCACACCAAGGTTATGCTTGATAAAAAAAAAAGGTCATTTGGCACAATTTTCTATGATGCTTCAGAGGACTGTTTGTATCAATGGTAAGGAAGTGTTTACCTGACTCTGTGGCATTCATTATTTTCACCTGGATCTACGTGTAAATGTCTGAAATGAGAAAAAGTGGCTAACAAATGAAATTGAGCTTGGTTTTGGTCAAGGGAAAAAAAGAACCTAGTCATGCAGACGGGATAAATAAAAGCGGGAAACAATGGGGCATTGCCGCGGGAGCATCATTAGGCCAACCAATAACAGTAACCTTCTGCAACGTTTGTGGCCACTCAGCAGTTCAGCTTGCACATTGACTTTCTCATGCAGCCTTAATGAACACCCCCCCTCCCCCCATCCACACACACACACACACACACACACACACACACACACACACACACACACACACACCACACACACACACACAGACACACACACAGAAACTCCCCAAAGCCTCCTTAACACATGCATCGCATTGACTGTTTTTTGACTTCCACCTGTTTCCCCATCAACAACATCAGTTCCCCAAGCAGGATTAAAATAACTTATGTGCTCCTATTGAGGTCTCTAAAGTTGACCTGCTGCTGCGGCATCAGTCTGCATGCTGGATGAAGCTCTCACCACAGTGACACTGTATTAAATATCAAACAGCTTTTTTACTTTGAAATGTGGTGAAACTCATAGATGAACCCTTTCCTCACACCCTTCTTCTTAATGGGAGGCAATTACTCACAGTTGTTGGCAGCAGAAGCTCCGGGTAAGGCGCAGAAAGTCACCCAGAAGGCAAGCATGTGAGCCAGCCTGGTCATCTTTCCTTGTTCTTCTGTTGTCTTCCCCTTCTTTGACATGTTATTTTATCCTCTGTGAGTTGGTGAGCGTTTGGTGAGGAGGAGCAGAGAGGCTCCTCATCTTCCTCTGTCCACGGAGAGGAGTGTGACGTTGGAGAGCAAACTGATCCCACGACGATGACAGGCTGCACACTCCTCCTCTTTCTCCACAACAACGACAGCGATTTGAGGCAGCCAACATCCGCTCTTACTCACTCACTCATTTACTCACTCACTCACTCACTCACGCAGCAGCATCCCTGCATCTCTCTCCTCTCCCGCCTCTATCCTCCTCCTGCCTCCTCCCACCATAAAAAAAACACCCACCCACCGTGAGGAAGGGGCTACGCCTGCTTGCAGCACACATTTTTTTTTTATAGACCCTCAATTTTAAACAGATGGATATTGTAGTGTTAGTATGGATACCACAACAACTATCAGATCAATCACTTTTACCGACATGCAATATAGTGTGTATCATATTCCATACAAAGCCACCGTAGATAGTGATCATATAGATACAGTATCTGATTTGAATTTATGAATACTGTATACTGTAAAGATAACTTACAGACCATAAAAAGATTAATGCCACAGATGGCACAGATGCCATAGAATGATATCGTTATCAAATACATAAATATGTGCTTTCCACCTATGCATGACAATGATCTGATACAATTGATTGATAGATGACAGAGACTACAGATATACTGATCAATACATAGATCAATATTTGATGCTGGTTTATAAATACTGCATCATATTACTGGATATAACCATATATTTATAGATCAATAGCAAAGGAGTGGAGTTTCCATGTTTTCTCTGGGGACTCCAAGTTTCATCCTGAGCTAATTGAAAACTCAATTGCCTGAAGGTGTGACTAGGGAGTGACTGTTTTTTTCTTTGTTTGTTGTTTTTTTGTGCCTTGCGATTGGCTGGAAACCACTACAGGGAATATCCTTCCTCCTGCCCAAAGATAGCAGCTGGTATAGGCTCCAGCTCTCTGACAAACATTGTGAGGATAAGCAGCTCAGAAATGGATGGATGCATACATATACTAAAAATACTTTCAATGCCATTAAACTAGAGTAATCTTTCCTTTTTTATGTTCATTACCAACATTTATATCCATTTCCAGCGTGTTTTGTTTTATTTATTTCCTAAATGTCAGAATGGATAATGTTTTTAAAGGCCATTTTGCATTAATTTGTTCAAAGTCTGATTTGGGAGATTTTGGGAAAAACAGTGGATGGTGTTGTTCCTTTGGAAGCTTCTGTTTTTTTTTTTCTTTTTACAGAAATTAAGTTAATTAAAGACACACCTCTGGATATATTCAAACCAAGCACACTTGAAACACACCACTTTATTGTAAAATATTGTGGGAAAGTAAAAATAAAAAACAGCCAAGGATTCAAAGAGCAGTGGATTTTCACAAGTCTGGTTCAACCCTAGGTGCAATTTCCAACTTAATGGGGTGCCATGCTCACCTGTTCAAACAATTATACACAAGTATAAACACCATGGGAATGTTTAGCAAGCATACAGTCCTTCAGAGATGAATACACTTTGGTCCAAAATGTCCATATCAACCCGAGAAGAAAAGAATGCTGGCTGAAACCGATAAGAGTGTGTCATTATACATAGTTGAAACAAGTATCATACAGACAGGAGCTGAAAACCCACTGCCAGGAAGAAGGCATTACTCCAACAGAAAGAAATAAAAGTTTGATTAACATCAGACAGAAAGTTGAACCTTGACCTGATATGGCTCTTCCAAATGGGCAATGACACAAAGTATGTGTACTGCCTGAAGGATAACAAAGTCAAATATTTTTGAGTGAGCATCGCAAAGTCTTGATCGAGTCCTATTAAACATTTCTGGACAGACCTGGAAAGTCGGTGTGCGTGCAATCGGGCTACAAACTTTGCTCAATTAGAAGTTTTGTCTGGTGGAATGAGCCCAAACTGAGCAATTGTGAGAAGCTTGTGGAAGTACACTTCATACAGTTTAAAGACAATGGTAACATTGTCTAAAAAAACAAAGAAAGAAAAAATAATACCATTATTCTAGCCTTTCGCGAATAAAATAATTTTGGTAATCCAAGTGACCTAAAACAGGAAAATTTTAGTCTGATTTCTCAACAGACAGTGGAACAAAATAGCCTTGCCTTCATATATGTTGTATGTAAACATCTGGTTTCAGTTGTAAAAGTGTAACATCAGACAGCAATAATACATTATTTGATATGTTGGCTTTTTTGTAAACCTGTCGTGTTCAGATCGAAAGCAGTGCGTAATGGTCAGTGTGTATCCTTTATTTCTGGAACAGTTTCATTGTGAAAAAGGGGAGTTAGAATTACTCTGCTTATCTAATTTTTTTTCATTTATTCATTTACATATGTATTTATTTATTTGTTTATACTTTCATGTTTATTGAAAATGCAGCCAGAGAGAAAAAGGTTTTAGTGGAAGAAGAAGGAACAGAATGGACAAGGGAATACAGGTAAAAACCACAGGAGAACATTCTTCCATTATTCGAATTGCTTATCCTTACAAGAGTCACAGGAGTGCTTCAGTATCTTTGGGCAGCAGTTGCAGAAACAAACAACCATTCACTCTCTCATAAGCCCATTCGAGTCACAAATTGATACAAGTTTTTGGGTTGTGGGAGGAAACCACAGTGCCTAGGGAAAAAACCCACAAAGCCATGGGGAGACTCCACACAGGCACGGTTGGGATTTGAACCCTGTCCTCAGAACTGTAAGGGTAATGATCTATTCAGTCGCTCTACCGAGCTGCCTCAGAGCATAACATCCATCCATTTTCTGAGCTGCTTATCTTCACGAGGTTTGCGGGAGTGCTAGAGCCAATCCCAGCCGTCATTGGGCAGGAGGCAGGATACACCCTGAACTGGTTGCCAGCCAATCACATGGCACATGGAGACAGACAACAGTCACACTCACAATCACACCTAGGGGAAATTTTGTCTATATACAATAAACGCATGTTTTGGGGATTTTTTTTTTTTTTAAATTGTCCCAGCATAAACAATTCAAGACTATAGCGTGTCTAAGGAACTTATTAGTGAATAGACGCCATACCACATGCACGTTAGTCAACTGGTGTACAGAGAGGTTGAGTTGGCACATTGAAGAAGAGGCAGCAATACGGTTAACAATATGATAGATTGACAATTAAGTGGGTTGTAGACAGACAAGAGAGAAACGAGATGAGAGGAATCATGAACTTTAGTCATTCTAAAAGAGAGACTGTTTGTGAACTGAAGGAATGTTTCCCTTGTTTTTATGAGTTTAGTTAAAAACAAATAGCGAATTAAATCAACCTTTTACACTGATTGCGTAGTGGTGAATTCACCTGACTGCAGTGCAGGCATCATGAGTTCAATTCCCACTCCATGACAGTGTGGCTGCGAGAGCGAATGGTTGTCTGTGTCTATATGTCTGCGACTCTCTGGTGATCGCTTCAGAGCAGAGGTGGGTAGAGTATCTGCAAAAAACATGCTCTGTTTTAGTTTGCATTTTACCTGGTTGACTCAAGTTTAAATAAAATAAATACAAATACATCTGGTTGCACAAGGATGCACTCCTTCTTATAACTGCCAGATGGCTTTGTCCAGAAGTAACAGTTCACATTCAAAGTCATCCTCAATGGAAGTCCACACACACCTGCCACCATTTTGATGTTTATGTGGAGGGGGACAACACATGCATTGGGCCTTACAGAAACCTACCTTTGTTTCCTTTATCCACTAAAATCACTGAAAGGAGAACCTGTTTTCTGACCATACTGAGTGATCATGTGTGACAGAGGGAGCGAGCGGGAACAGAACATACTGCAGAAGATACATACACTGACCTGTGAATAAATAAAAGAACTAATGTTGGCATATGCAGAGCCAAAACAACAGGATAGACATCTCCAACATACCTCAAGGAGATTTGGGCAGTAACAACGCTATGCTGCATGTAAAAGCAGTTATTTTTTTTGTAGTCTGTAATGTAAACATGACTCATGCACAACTGTCACAACTCACTTTGATTGGCCCAAAAAGCCCAGCAGAAGTGGACATGTAACTTTCTTGTGTCATTTGAACTTGAGTCATACCATCACTGTGGTAAGCACGGTAGATTCGAGCAATGGCACCAGATGCAGAAATTGAAAATTTAAGTCTAAAAACACTGTAGATTGCATCTGCAATTATTGATAGAAGTAATGAATGCCATGTAGACTATATTAAGAGTAAACACATCATTTCTTCTGTACAGAAATACTCAACTAAAAGTAAAATGTATGCTTAATTAAAACTATTTTGACATGTATTATTTATCCAAAATGTTACTTGAGTAAGTGTAATGGAGTGAATATAGCACATTCCTGTCCACCTCTGCTTCAGAATGTCGTCCGTCTTTCGTCCAAACTCAGCTGGGATAGGCTCCAGCACGACGTGACCCTGAACAGAGTAAGTGGTATTGAAAATTTTTGGATGGCTGAACCCTTTATTGTGTTATTTTGTTCCCAGGAGCTCATCACATTGAGGCACTGAGGAGGTTGGTGGGATGGCTGTACCCCCAAACAGATGGTGGATTCTGCTAAACTAAGGTTGATAGCAAAATTAAGTTCAGAGGTTTTTTTTGTCCCATGCTTAAAAGTCAAGTGCCACCCCTATAAACATCCTAAAGTAAATATTGAAATGAAAAATACACATAACATTATTCACTTCAATGTCTATACGAAATAATAAATATGAGTGTAAAGCGTGTCATCCATGCGCAAATTTACGGAAGTGTCATTCAACATCCAACATATATTGGCTGCATCTACTGTCCGTGACGTCACACTGGACATACGCCATTGAAAACACGCTGTGGCCCCGACGATGGAACACATCCCTTCAGACACGGAAGCTCTTTTTGAAGAAGAGAACATCTCACACCCAATTGGGGTTAATGAGTCACCACTGAAGACTATTCTACTTTTATTGTACTTACATAAATGCTTAAATATGACCTTATACATTTAAACAACAGATAAGGCGTTGTCCATTTGCTCATCATACAAGAATGTGTTATGCAACGTGATGGTTGTCCTTGATCTGACATCCTCCTCGCCCTGGCGTTGCCGTGCTGCGCCTGCAAGTGAAGGAGACAAACAACACCATATAAGGAGTGGAAAGTTACTATTCCGGCTCGGGATCAGACTTGGGGGCGGCAACCACTTCTACCATGGACCCATACATCCAAACAACTTTGTGTTACCAGGCAACTTTGTCTTCCTCTTAGGCCATCTTGTCAGAAGACACACGTCTCGTGATCAGCAGATGCCTAACTAAGACCCAGACGTCTGTATTGCACATTCCTTTGTAATAAATCCATTTGCTGTTAACTCGTATAATCATTGGTCATCTCTTCCTTAATCCGTGACCACACGTAGGGTCTAACTCGCAAATCCCAACACGGGGCAATATTACCCTATTGTTCCGAGCCATATTTAGATGATATGTGGATCACGGCCAATCCACCTCTGCGCGGCGGTGATGAAAACAAAGCGCCCGCGAGCGACGACGACGCTGTGGCTAATCCACCTCCCCGTCCCATCCACTTCCGTGGCGGAGATGAGCCACCACGGCCCAGCCGCGATGAGCCACCCTGGCTGACAAGCCCAGTGGCGATTCACAAGGCCAGTGGCGATTCACAAGGCCGGTAGGGATTCACAAGGCCTGCAGAGGCCATCCTTCAGCGGCTTCTGCACGGAAGCCTTCCAGTGCGCACATCGACACATTTCGCACATCTAATTTACGGATTATGCCCCCACCGCCCCAACTATTGTTTTTTTTTTTTTTTTTTTTTTTTTTAGTAGCTGTATACACGCCTACCTGTCATTTGGAACCCACAAAGCTCTCATTCTTTGCACCCATGCGATTAATTTTTCATGACAAACCGGGTCTCTTGGAAACTTATTAGGGGTAAATCCATTCTCCCGAGTGTTAGCAATATCCAGCAATGCAACGACCCGGCATTTTGGCTAACACCAAGTCCGCTTGAGCACGCTACTGCCTCCAACGTCACGTCCTGCTTCTTGTTGAAATCAAAACCCTCTAGAGGATTTTCATGGCGGGAATTACAAAAAGCCATGTATGTCAAAATCATGTTTTGTGGAGAAAAAATGGATGGTTCCATACCGGCTGTTGTTTTTTCATTAATAACGTACTAAAAATCATCCATTTCATGACAGTGGCACTTTCATAATATAGATCTAACAAGAAGTGAAATGGAAGAGTTGACGCTGCTATGCACGAGGGATATAGCTGAGCCTATCCAAGAATAAAGAATTCTGTGACTAATTGGTGCTGTCCAAAAGATGATTATGATTGCTTAGGTTGACAGTTAAAAAAATAACTATACTACACACTATGATGCTAAAACAGTTTAATAGTGTTTGAAACACCTACAGACATCTTCATTGCTTTACCTTTGAAAATAATTTGCTGCTAGCAGGGGATAGGGATGATTCTCAATGTAAAACGTGAATTTCCGCAAATGATTGACAGTCCCCTAAAAGCACATACAATTTTTTATATCAATTGATTAAACCATAAACATACCCCAAACTATGATCCCAAAACACTTTAATAGCATTTCAAACACTTCCAAACTGTAGTCAGGCAGACACGCGCAATATTTGACATGCATACAAAAGATTGAAGAATTGACAGATTTGCTGAACAGAAAGAGGACGAAAATGTGACATACTAACACAAAGATATGATGACGATGGTCAAAGTAACAGTACAAACTACCTCAAAGAGAGAAAGAGAGAGAAAACTACTAAACAAAGAATAAGAAAATCCGAATGACACAAATGTGGATTCTTTAGTTAAAAAAACATGTCACACGTTAAAACTTTCTGTACGACTCAACAGGAGGATAAAATTCAAATCTGAACAATCGTTCCTCTGGAGCACCCATGATACCATGGTGTATGTATGTATAAATGAATGAATGAATGAATTAATTAATTAATTAATTAATGCCATTTATTGTCATTATATGAGTGTACAACAAAACAGGAGAGCCTCTCCTGTGTCAGTGTATATATAAAGTCAATATAAAAGTAAGAATAAAAATAACACAAATAAATAAAAATACACGAGTAAAACAGTGCATAAAAAGCATTGCTCAAGATATCGAGATCAGTGTACCTTTGCATTAATAGTGTGGCTAGAGGAAAGATGAGAGATCGAGGTAGAAAATGGCTCTCGGAAAATACTTAGTCTATTGGTCCTTGTTTTTGCACATCTGTAATACCTTCCAGACGGCAGGAGCTCAAACAGTTGATAGCCAGGATGTGTAGTGTCCTTAATAATGTTCTGAGCTCTGCTGAGGCACTGAGAGGAATAAATGTCTGGCATGTAGGGCAGAGGGCAGCCAACGATCTTCTGTGCTGCTTTGATTGAGCCCTGAAGCGTTGCTCTGTCTGCCTCAATGCAGCTCCTGTACCAAACGGACACACAAAATGTCAGCAGGCTCTCGATAGATTAGCGGTAGAAGACCAGCTGCAACCTTGTGTCCTGGTTATTCTTCCTGTGGACTCTCAGGAAGTGATGATGCTGTTGAAGCTTTTTAATGGCTGCTGTGATGTTGTCTGTTCAGGAGAGGTCCTCAAAAATCAGGAGTCCCAGGAACCTGAATGTGCGAACTCTCTCCACATGCTTGGCGTTAATGAGGAGCGCAGCTGGTATACTTCTGTTCCTCCTGAAGTCCACAATGATTTTTGTTTTTAGAGTGTTCAGTGCCAGATTGTTGTCTGTACACCAGGTTGTGAGCTTCTGGACCTCCTCTCTTCTAGGGTGATCCTTTTGTGATCAGACTGACCACTGTTGTGTCATCAGCGAATTTGACGATGATGTTATTTTTGTGGGCTGGGCTGCAGTTGAAGGTGTAGAGACAGAAAAAAAAAAAGTGGGCTTAGCACACTGCTCTGTGTTGAGCAGGTGCTCAGTGTTGTTAGAACTTACAGAAGAATGGCAGGCGGTTGAGTTTGTTTGGTGTCAGGGGGATACCATGCCGGTCCACCTATTTAAAAGCATACATCTAAATAACAATACCAAACTAAACAGCCTAATTAGCAATGATGAGACCCAGAGATGATGTAACTTTTTGGTAAAACCACAGTCATACCCCCCTTAAAGTTCCGAACATGAATATGTTCATCCAACATTATGATAACAAAAATATTTCATGAATAAAACAAAGTCTCTAAAGTAGCTTTTTTGGTGGGTTGTGAATCCCAATTTGTTTTGGATTCAAGCTTTTATTGGTTAAAACCAGAATAAAACATAAAACCTCTGAGTCAACACACCATATAAATATATTTAAAACAAAAAATGAACTAAGTAGACAAAAGTTACACAATATTTTTAAATAGCATACAGGTTTTTTTTTTGTTGTTGTTGTTTTTTTTTTACAGTGGTGGCCTCATATCACACTCTTACACCCATTCACAGAACTCACGGTCCAGAACTCAAGACGTGGAATTGAATAAACTCTTGTTGAAGAAACTGAGTGTATTATAAAATCCTGCTCTGAAGCTTGTGTATATTGAAACAATCCTTTCCGACGCTTGAGAACACTGGAATCCTGATGTCTCACTCCTCTCAAGCAATGCTATCTCGTACCTTTAGCCGTACCATGTGCCTATGCTACAGCCTAGCGTTTGGCATACCTAACGGTGACATTTTGTGTCAGGAAAAAGTCCTTCGGGGACGCTTCTGGATTTACACACGAACTCCTTCAAAGGGTAACTAAGCAGTATTTGACGAAGTTCTCTGAATAAACTTCTGTTTCGATGGCTCTGTCCTTCTCTCGGGCACTTTGTTTCTCAACTTTTTTGAATGTCCATCCTGGTCACCTCCTCCACAACTCCTCTTGCTGGTCACATCTATCTCATCCCTCATTTCTTCTTGTGAGACAAAACACATTTTCTCATCTCTTCAGCTCATACTACATCCAACAATGTACACCAATATGAACATTTATCACAGGAAGAGAACTCAGATCTCAGTTTTAGAATATGTTTTAGAATATGTTTTAGAATATGTTAATCAACAGAATTCCCTTTAGTATAAAATGTCCGCTTAAGATCAAAACGTCAGACACATTTTACGTCACTACAAATCCACTTACATCAAACAGTATGTAGAAGGGTGATAAAGGAGTTCATATTAACCCAGTAAGGTCTGCAAGATTTTAAGTACCATGACTTAGCACTGTGCTACAACTCTATTACTTCATCTAATCCCTCTAATTTATCATTTCATAGAGCCATTCCCTTCTGCTGATCTGAGGTCTGGTCGTGGGGGCAGTTCTCCTTCTCCTCAGACACTTCCTCAAGCTCTTCCGAGGGGATCGTGAGAGACGTTCCCAGGCAAACCACCAGCGTACCTGGGTCATCCCTCGGGTCTCCTCTCGGTGGCATGTGCCTGGACCATGGGGCATCATAAACAGATACCCGAGCCACCTCATCTAGCTCCTCTCAATATGGAGGAGCACCGGTTCTGCTCTGAGGTGCTCCCAGATGGCTGACCTTCTCACCCTTTCTCAAAGGGAGCACCCGGACACCCTGCAGAGGAAATCTAATTCATCTGCTTCAATCTGGGATCTTGTTCTTTCAGCCATGACCCACAGGTTGGACCCATAGATGAGGGTAGGAATGAAGTACAAATGGAAAAGAGTGATTTTCACCTTTTGCCTGAGCTACTTCTTCAGAACATCAGACCAAGATAAAGACAGCATCACTGCAGGTGCTGCATAAATACCCCTGTCGATCTCCTGTTCCAGTCTTTTCTCACTCAAGAACAAGACCCCAAAATAAATGAAATCCTCTACATGGGAAAGGATATCATCTCTGAACTAGATTTTTTGAGTGAAGACCATGATAACAGATTTGGAGGTGCTGCTTGAAATTTGGAGATCAAAGCCTGATGTAAGTAAATATGTGCTGCCAGGATTTAAATTAAAAAGCCACTGAAAATGTAATGTTGTAAAAATTTACATTGTAATTTCAGAGTGATCACATTTTCAATCCCTGTATTTCAATTTAACTTTTAACAGTTAACAGTTAAATTGCATTTTGAAGGTTCAACTGGCTCCAATTCGCTGTCTGCAATTAATCGTCTAAATTCAGTGTGAAGAAGGCAGGGTAATTTCAGGTTTTCTTAACACTGAACACTGAATTTAGACGGTGAATTTCAGACAGCGAATTGTAGCCAGTTGAATTGCAGACAGCAAGTTGTAGTCAGTTGAATCTCAGGAGAGAAGAACATATTGGGTTTAAATTTTTAAGGTTGAATTTTGTTATAACGCGAATTTGCTAACATGGAAAAGTTAAACTGAAATACAGCTATTGAAAATGTGATCACCGAAATAACTGTGAATTTTACAACATAAAATTTTCAGTGGCATTTTTAATTCAAATCCTGATGGCCCATTTATTTCCATACTGATGAAACCAACGGAAAGAAATCACCTGCAAAAGCAAAGGTACAATACTGAGGCCACCAAATCGGACCCCCTCTACACCTGTTCTACATTCTAGACTGCTACATTCTGTTAATAAAGGCTATGAAGAGAATTGGGGACAAAGGGCAACCTTAGCAGAGTCCAACACTCACCAGAAAGGAGTCAGACTTACTGCTGGCTATGTGGACCAAACTCTGACACCAGTCATACAGGGACCAAAGAGCCCGTATGAGGGGCTTCAGGACCTAATACTCCCAAAGCGCCCACCACAGGACTCCATCCCTGGGGCATTGCCACTGGGGAGCTTTTTAACCATTTCAATGATCACAACCCCAGAGATGGGAGAGTCCGCCTAGGAATTCCCATTATCACCATCTTCTCCATTATCGGAGCCAAGTTACCGCCAGGTTGTGATCATTTGAACCCTCCGCCACTCTCTTCAGCCGAGTGTCCATGACATGCGTGTGCAAGTCTAATGACAAAACCACAAAGTCATTCATCTAACTGTAACCTTGGGTGTTCTGGTCCCAAGTGCAAAAGTGGACACCCTTGTGCTTGAAAATGGTATTTGAACAATCTGTGGTAAAGCCAGAATTCTCACTGCCATTGTCCATTTGAGGGTTGAAGTCTCTCTGCAGAACTATGGTGTTCCCTGTGGGAGCACTCTCCAGCACCTGATCCAAAGAACAGAAAAAGGGTGGAGTATCTGAAGTTCTGTTTAGTGCATAGGCACAAAAAACAGGACCCATCCCCCACCCAAAGGTGGAGGGAGGCTACCCTCTTATCCAGCGGCGTGAACCCCAACATACAGGCACCTAGACAAGGGTCAATAAGTAAACCCATACCTGCTGAGCATGTCTAACCATAAGCAACTGTGGAAAAGAGTCCAACCCCTCCCAAGCTGTGTGTTGAGGCGAGTTGAACTACATCTAGTCAGAACTTCTCAACCTCACACACCAACTGGGGGTCATTCCATACCAAAGAGGTGACACTCCACGTCCCGAGAGCCAGTTTCTGTAGCCAGGGATCGGCTTGCCCAGGTCTCCGCTTTCGGCAACCGCCCAGCTCCCACTGCTCCCAATCACCACTCACATAGGTGGTGATTGCGTGGGAATGAGGACCAACGTTACTCTTCTGGGCTGTGGTAAGCCCGACCAGTGGGTGCAGGCCCTAACACCAGACGCTTGCCTTCGAGCCTCACCACCAAGACGGGCTCCAGAGGGGTCCCCAGTGACCCATGTTCAGGCAAGGGAAATCCAAATCCATTAATTCTGTCAATCATAGGAGTTTTTGGAGCTTTTTCTGGTCATTCACCTAGGACTTGTTTGCCAATGGTGACTGTCTCAGGGGCTCGAAGCCCCAGACAACTTAGCTCCTATGATCATTGGAACACACAAACCCCTCTACTATGATAAGGTGACGGCTCAAAGAGGGGTAATTTAACTTAAATTGTTATCTAATAACTTGCCATGGTGCTAAAAGAACAGCCAATCAAAGACTGTAGAAACAGATGTGACCAAAGACTCTGTCAATCATTAGGCAAGCACTCCCATTTATAAAGCACCTAAGCTATCACTTGCACCGGTAAAAAATTAAAGTTAAAAAGAAGGAATTGAACAGCTACCAAGACGAAAAAAAAAAACCCCACTACTCCCACTCTCCCAACTAGAACTTTACCTGTGCTTACGTCAACTATTCTGATAACGATACACAGTCATAAATGAAAGTAACAATAATAAATACTGTAGCAGTGCACATTTCACGGCAGAGGAATATACAACTAGTTACCTCGTTTGTCCTGACTCTCTGGGGTGGCCTGTGCTAGTAGAAAACTCCATGGCTTTGTAGACCGCTGTATAATCTTTTGTGCTGTGGTGTTTACGCACACACACGCAATCACACACACACAGGGGGAACATAAAGTTTTCAGACCCCTTAAATTTTTCACTGTTATAATGCAGCCATTTGCTAAAATTATTTGTTCAGGTTATTTGTTTTCTTCCTTACTGTACACACAGCTCCCCATGTTGATGGTAAAATTGTTATTTTTGCTAATTTATTTAAATCAGAAAAAAATTGATATCTCACACAGCCATAAGCATTCAAACCTTTTACTCAGTATTTAGTATAAGAACCACTTTGAGCTAGGCAGGCTTGAGTGTTTTGGGGATTGATGCAACAAGTTTTTCCACACCTGGATTTGGGGATCATCTGCCATTCATCCTTGCAGATCCTGTCCAGTTCTGTCAGGTTGCATGGTGAACATTGGTTGACTTGCCATTTTCCTGTCTTTCCAGAGATTCTCAATTGGGCTTATGTCAGGGCTCTGGCTGGGACATTCAAAAACAGTCACAGATTTGTTCTGAAGCCAATCCTTCGGTATTTTAGTTGTGTGCTTTTAGGGTCACTGTTGGGAATGTATAAGACAACTGATGAGCATTGCCTTGTTTTCTCCGCATATCCCATTAAGAATTAAAACCAACAGTTTTAATTGTACTCTGAGTGGCTACCAACAAATTCAGGGTGTAGCACCTCTCCTGCCTCATGATAGCTGTGATAGGCTCCAGCACTCCTGCAACCCTTGTGAGGAAAAGTAGCTCAGAATATTGATGGATAAATTTCAATTTTGGTTTCATCAGACAAGAACATTTTATTCCTCACTAGCTTGGAGTCCTTCTCGCGTTTTTTATTTAGCAAACTCCATGCGGGGTTTCATGGGTCTTGCACTAAAGAGAGCTGAGCTACTCTGCCCTGGCTGATGGAGGGCTGTAGTGATAGTTGACTTTCTAGAACTTTCTCACATCTCCCGACTGCATCTCTGGAGGTCAGCCACAGTGATCTTTGGGTTCTTCATTACCTCTCTCGTCAAGGCTCTTCTCCCCGATTGCTCAGTTAGGGCAGACGGGACAGGAAGGGCTCTGGTCTTCCAAAACGTCTTCCATTTAAGGATTATAGCTGTCACTGTGCTCTTAGGAACATTAAGTGCAGTATAATTTTTTTTTTTGTAACCTTAGCTCGATCTGTGTCTTGCCACAATTGTCTCTGAGGTCTTCAGGCAGTTCTGTTGACCTCAAGATTCTTATTTGGTCTGACATGCACTGTGACCTTAAGGGGTGTGGTTTTCCTAATCAAGTACATTGAGTATAATCAAACACAGATGCACTCCAATGGGTGTGTGGATCCATCTTAAGGGTGAGCAAAAGAAACAAACGGCACCTTAGTTAAATATATGAGTGTCACAGAAAAGTGCATGGAAAATTTTTGGCTGTATGATATTTCAGTTTTTCTTTTTTAATAAACTGGCAAAAATTTCAACAATTACTTTTTTCCTTCAATATAGGGTCCTATTAATGAGGGGGGAAAATTAATCTAAATTATTTTAAGGTAGCATGGTGGATCAAAGTGTTAGAGCATTGGTTTCACAGTAAAGGAGGACCGGGGTTCAAATCCTGGATCTGTCTGTGTGGTGTTTGCATTGTCTCCCAGTGCGGGTTTTCTCCGAGCACTCCGGTTTCCTCCCACATCCCCAACAACATGTATTAATCGGAGACTCTAAATTGCCCATTGGTGTGAATGTGAGTGTGACTGTTGTCGTCTCTAGCACACTGAGGTGTACCCCGCCTCCTGCTCAATGACAGCTGGGATTGGCTCCACCACTCCCACGAACCTAGTGAGGATAAAGGGCTCAGAAAATGAATGGATGGATTGCTAATTTTAACAAATGGCTGCAATATAACAAAGTGAAAATTTTAATGGGGTCTAAAAACTTTCCATACCCCATGTATGTCTATATATCAGCATGTGTGTGTGTGTGTGTGTGTTATTCGTCTAGCCACCAACTGTTTAAGTTGTCCCACCTAAAAAGATGGGCATCTGTAATTTTCATCACAGGCATACTTCAACTTCTGGAGAGAGAAGGTGCAAAAATGCAAAAAAATACTTAGACACCTGTCACGACCCATCGAGACGGAGGAGGACCCAAAAGCAGGACTCCGGAGATGCAGAGGCATTTTGGGAAAAGTGTTTATTCGTTCCAAGGTCGGGGATCAGGTAGACAGTCAAAGTGGAGCAGCGGTAGTCAGGACGTTGGGCGAAGAGAGCAGGTCCGCGGGCAGGCAGGGGTCGGTACACAGGAGATCGATCAGAGAAGGCAGGAGTGTCAAAGGAGTCAGGCTTACGGGGTCGGTCGGAGAACAGGCGGAGGTCGGTACACATGGGTTTACGATCGGAGATACGGGAGTGCAGGAACGGGGCATGAGTTGCGACGATCTGGCGAAGAACAGTTGTCCCCAGGGTCCTATATATACCGGGGTTAATCAGTGGGAACCCGCACAGCCAGGGCTGGATTGGCAGGATCATGACACTAACAGCAACCACTAAGTCCGGCTCTCACAGACCTGCTCCTTCATCTTGTAGAAGCTCTTCTATCCTCCACATGTTACTCTTATTTATGGCACGTTTTAACTCAATCTGTTGAGAAGACACCTCTCCTCACTCTCAAACAGTCAGACTCCAACCTCTCCACCACGGCAAAGACCAGAGAGGTGTCCCAGGACACCAGGTACAAAATTGTAGACCTGCACAAGGCTGGTATAAGGTACTCCATAGTAGACAAGCAACTTGGTGAGAAGTGATCAACTGTTGGTGTGATTATTAAAAGAAGGACAAAATATATGACGACACACAATTTGACAATCCACCTCATGGGGTTTCAGTGATCTACTGAATAGTGCGGAAAAAGTGCAAAACTGCATGGGTGGACCTTGTTAATGACCGGAAGACAGCTGGGACCACAACTACAAAGGTTACCATTGGTAACACACTAAATTAACTTGGATTGAAATCCTGCACTGCCCGCAAAGTTAAAGCCAGCACATTTCCAGGCCTGTATAAAGTTTGCCAGTGACCATCTGGATGATTCAGAGTAGGACTGAGAGAATGGCATGTGGTCAAATGAAATCAATATCGATGTTTATGGCATAAAAATCATTCACTGTTTTTGAATTAAGAGGGATGTTGAGAGGCATCCCAAGAACACCATACTCGCTTTGAAGTAGTGGGTGGAAACATTATGCTTTAGGGCTGCTTTTTTTTTTTTTTTTTTTAACCAAGGGGACAGGACAACTGATCTGAATTCAGGAGAGAATTCATGTATTGGGAGATTTTGGGCAAATACCTCCTTCCCTACATAAGGTTATTGAAGATGGAACTATAAACACACAGCCCAAGCAAATAAAAAGTGGCCCAGTAAGAAGCATTTCAATGTCGCCAGAATATGACGGATGGAGAGAGTTTCATGGAAAATCGGCCCAAATACCTGCTACAGCGTGTAGAAACCTGGTAACCTAACCTAAACCAAACATTTGACTCCATTAATTGCAAACACATTTTTCATTACAACTTAGTTAGATGAACTTATTACATATTCTCTGGAGCAATATACAAATAAATACATTGATACAAAATCCTGTGATTTCCTGGACTTTTTTTCACATTGATCTCTCACAATTGAAAATTACAGACTTCTCTCATCCTTTTTAGTGCGACAACTTGCACAATCAATGGCTCTCCAAATACTGTTTTTCCCTCCAATGTATATATATAGACACATTATCTAGTAATAATATTCATGTAGTGGTACTTTATCAGTGTATCTACATACAATTCCTATCGGTGAATGGACAGGGTTATTCGACCAGATAGATTTATGATGCATATGTGGTATTCAGGATCTCTGTCCATTCAATGTCTATAACACTTGATGAGTGATACTGTATGTTAATGTAATTTTCATGACTGCTTTGACATTTCACCTTTTTATTTCCCAATTGTAACAACAGTAACCTTATACACGGTAGCAAATATTCAAAACAATAGAAATATAATGCATTAAATAAATGCATTCAATAATTGACACTGTGAAGGAGCCACACTTTACAAAGTCAGTGCAAGGAAAGCAGCTGGTCCAGACAATCTGACACTACAAGTTCTAAAAGTATGTGCAGACTAGCTAGCAGAATTCTTCATTGCCATATTTAACCACATGCTACAGCAGTCTGTAGTCCCCTCCTGTCTTCAATCAACTTCCATTGTCCCAGAACCTAAGAAGCGCACATTAAGGTGCCCGCATGAATGTTGCCCAGTTGCTCTAACACACATGTCACTAAATGCCTGGAGAGACTCATCCTGTCTCACACCAAGGACATTTTCCCCTGTAACCTTGAACTCCACCAGTTTGCGTACAGGCCAGTCAGGTCAACAGAAGATACAATCAGCACAGCACTTCACACAGCCCTCACACAATGCTGACACCTATGTGAGGATGCTGTTTGTGGAATTCAGCTCTGCATTTAATAGAGTTGCACCCCACAAAATGGCTATAAAGCTTAGCCACCTGGGTATTAGCAGCTCACTGTGCACACTGATATTAGACTTCCTCAGTAATAGACCCCAGAATGTCAGGGTGGGAAACAAGACCCAATGCATTCTCATCCTGAACATGTGAATGCCACAAGGGTGTGTCCTCATCCCCATTTGCTACTTCCCTATTTCTATGACTCCTCTCTAAATTAGCCCAACAACAAAACCACTGCCAATTGTAAAGACCATCCATCCATCCATCCATCCATCCATCCATCCATCCATCCATCCATCCATGATCCAAGCCACTTATCATCGCAAGGGTCACGGAAGAGCCTTTTGCCTATCCCAGCTAGCATCAGGCGACCCTCTGAACTGGTCGTCAATCAGTCGAAGGGCTTGTAGAGACTAATGAAGGACAATGATGAGTCAGACTACAAAGAGGAGGTCTGACATCTCAGGCTTTGGTGTCAAATCATTTACCAGAACATGAACACAACCAAGATGTAGAAGATGATCATGGCCTTTAGAAAATACAAAAGAACTGAAAACACCATCCTCCACATTGATGGAGACAAGTTCTTTGGTGTCTCGCAAGACCTCACCTGGTTGACTAATCTCCCATCATTTGAGGAAAGCATGTTAAAAAGTGTACTTCAAGAAACTGTACCAAGTTCAGATACCCCAACACCTGGTGGTAAACTTATTGATCCACAATGGACCATCTCCTGACCTTTCTGCTTGCAATTTGGTTCAGGAACTGTACTGTGAAGGACAGGAAAAACCCGCAGCGGGTGGTGAAAGCAATGCAGTGGGTGACTAGTGGAACACTACTCACCCTCAAGGACACAAAAACTGGCAGACTAATGCAAAAAGACACTGGAATCATAAAAGGCCCCTTTCACCCTGGACAGTCACTTTTCTCCCCCATCTCCTCTGGATAATGCCAATAACAGTCGAGAACCATGTGCTCCCCGATACACTCCTGCCTAATCACCCTCTTCACACACTGCAATCTAATTAAAGAGTTTACAATATTGTTTGATCATTATCTATGTAATAACCGAATACCATATCATAATATGGTCCTCCAAAATGTGAACAATGTATGTTCTGTAAAAAAGTGTTTTTTCATAATCGTTTGCCTACTTCTTTTTTTTTTTTCTTTTGTACCTCAATGCTGCAAATTGGGGCGGCATGGTGAATAAGATGGAAAGTGTTGGCCTCACCATTCTGAGGTCCTGGGTTCGCCTGTGTGGAGCTTACATGTTCTCCCCATGCTTGCATAGGCTTCCTCCGGGCACTCCGGTTTCCTCCCACATCCCAAAAACATGCAACATTAATTGGACACTATAAATTGTTCCTAGGTGTTATTGTGTGTGCGGCTGTTTGTGTTGATGTGCCCTGTGATTGCCTGGCAACCACTTCAGGGTGTACCCCGCAACCTGCCCAAAGACAGATGGGATAGGCTCCAGCACTCCCGCAACCCTCGTGAGGATAAGCGGCTAAGTGGATGGATGGATGGATGCTGCAAATTGGGAGATGCCAAACTGATGAGCACTGTTCCTGTGAAAGTTACAATAAAGCTTTGTATTTTCTATTCTATTCTTCCATCCACTCTGAAGTGGTTGCCAGCCAATCGCAGGGCACATACTAAGAACTATTTGTGCACACATTCACACTTTAGGCCAATTTAAGTCTTCAAATAATTTCTTCTTTATTATATGAATATGGAATACAGGTGAGATTAGCATGTCAGTGGCCTCACTCTGTTCCCTCATTGTACCTTTTTTTCTGGATGTCAACATTTTGTCATTTAGATGAATCCGTTCTGTTGTATTGCTCAGGATGGCACGGTGTGCAACTGGTTAAAGCATCTCCCCCACAGTTCTGAGGACCGGAATTCAAGTCCCAGCCTTCCTGTGTGGACTTTGGATCTTCTCCCTATGCGTGCATGGGTTTTATTTGGGCATTCCAGTTTCCTCCCACATTCCAAAAACATGCATTATGAGTAAATATGTGCCACCAGGATTTGAATTAAAAATGCCACTGAAAATTTTACGTTGTAAAATTCATTTTTATTTCAAAGTGATCACATTTTGAATAGCTGTATTTCAGTTTTAAACATTCAATGTTAACAAATTTGCCATATAAAATAATTCAACCTTTAAAATTTAAATGCAATATTTTGAGGCTACTGGCTACAATTCGCTGTCTGCAATTCACCGTCTAAATTCAGTGTTAAGAAGGCAGGGTTACTTCAGGTCAGAACCTAACACCCAGCCAATACAGTTACACTTTCCTAGTATGTGACGTCACGTGACTGTAATCACTTTGCAATAACAATGTGGATTTCACCACATACAATTTTCAGTGGCACTTTTAATTCAAATCCAGGTGGCACATATTTACTTCCATAATGCATTAATTTGAGACTTGAAATTGTGTGTGATTGTGAATGCAAATGGTTGTTTGTTTCTATGTGCCCTGCGACATATCCTGCCTTCGGCCCAAAGATAGCTGGGATAGGCTCCAGCACTCCCGTGACCCATGTTAGGATGAACGGATCAGATAATGGATAGATGAATGGATGGATTAGCATGTTGGCGTGGCCCTTGACAACCATTTTAGGATCTGACATAGACACTTAGGGGAAAAAAAATTACCAATCTCTTCTCCATGGACCAGTATCTCTATATTATACTACATTGTAACCTTAGATACATACCTGTGTGTGTGTGTGTGTGTGCTTGTGTGGGTGTACAGGTATTTGATACTGATTTATAGCTATTGTTATGAAACAAGTAACATTGTGATCCAATGAATACCACAGATCTATGATACTATAGATCGATACTATAGATGTCATAGATCAGTGTAGCTCGATACTAAAGTAACCAATGCATTGGAAAGAAATATAGTCACATTGGACATTAAGAATTAAATGAAATATTTTTTTATTCCTGGTGTACGAAAGAAAAAAAAACTGTTGCCATGCTGACAGGAGCATCATGAATTGTAATACAACAAAATATTTTGCTCCATCCAATTTGATAGGTAGGTAAAGAGCTTTATACAAATATCCTACTTTAAAAATATAATAATAAATTTTAAAGGAAACAAAAAGACAATAATTTAACACTATGTTTAGAATTATTTTGCACCTGTAGTTTTCATTTCAAGAAGGTTTTTTGCAGGGACCCACTGTTACCTAGTGGTGTTTAATGGGTATTGCTGGAATTAATGCTGTGTATATATATATATATATATCTGTGGCATGTGTGTGCCTGTGTGTCTGACTCTCTGACTGCGCATCCCTGTCTGCCTGTCTGTTTGTCTCTCAGAACACATCTTGGTCTTGGTCTTTGTGGTTGCTTCGTCGACATGTACTGTTTAAATAATTAATAATCAACCTGGTCGCCTGTGATATAAAACAAAACCACGTTTTCAGCACAGTTAAAAACATGCTGTTGGTTGGCAAGTTTCTCTGGTTCGTTTCATGCTAGTGATAAGCCATTATGCTTTCAGGCACGTGATATTTAACTCAGCTTGATCTTGATGAAATACAGTGATACTATTTTGTTCAAATAACTCCTTCAGCAAAAAAAAATACTCATAAATCAGTTGGGGACTTTTAATAAGCCTTGGCATTTTAGGCTGGTTAAAGCATATGGCACAACACTATGAAAATAAATAAAGGAATAAAATCAACTGAAAAATAAATTCCTGTATTCAAATGAATTGACATGCCATAAGATCATTCCAGCCCTCCAAAAATTAAGTTGTTTTAAATAAATTAAACTAATACTTCATTGTATAAAAACCACGGGTAGCATGCTGGATCAGCTGATAAAGCGTTGGCCTCACAGTTCTGAGGACTCGGGTTCCATCCCGGCCCCGCCTGTGTGGAGTTTGCATGTTCTCCCCGTGCCTACGTGGGTTTTCTCTGCGCACTGCGGTTTCCTCCCACATCCCCAAAACATGCAACATTAATTGGACACTCTAAATTGCCCCTAGGTGTGATTGTGAGTGTGGTTGTTTGTCTCGATGTGCCCTGCGATTGGCTGGCAACCAGTTCAGGGTGTATCCCGCCTCCTTCCCGTTGACATGGAAATGGATGGATGTATAAAAACCTGGACCACAGTGGGGCACCTCTGTGGAATTTGCATGTTCTCCCCCGTCACTGTGTGGGTGTTCTCCAGGCACTCCAGCTTCCTCCCATATACCAAAAACATGCAACATTAATTGGACACTCTAAATTGCCCCTAGGTGTGATTGTGAGTGTGGTTGTTTGTCTCGATGTGCCCTGCGATTGGCTGGCAACCAGTTCAGGGTGTATCCCGCCTCCTTCCCGTTGACATGGAAATGGATGGATGTATAAAAACCTGGACCACAGTGGGGCACCTCTGTGGAATTTGCATGTTCTCCCCCGTCACTGTGTGGGTGTTCTCCAGGCACTCCAGCTGGTGGTAAAATGTACAGAAAAAAGTGTATTGTAATTTCTCGAGTATAATGCGTCCTGAAGTATAATATGCACCCCAAAGTTGACCTAAAAAAAAAAAATCATTAAAACCCGTCGACTAATGTACAATGCGCACCAACAATTTGCTGCCACCCATATAATCAAAATATTGGGAATTATTTGTATTTATGTTTTGTTAGGTTTGTACTTGTATTGTTTTTCAAAAAACTGTCTGCACAACAATCATTAATCATAATCATTTTGCATGTGCTGGTTTTGTCATGGTCCAGCGCTGGCTGTGGGGGTTCCCGCACGGCTGCGCTGATTGGGAGGCGCACACCTGTGCCTCATGCTGGCTGATTGGCCCCGGTGTATATAGGACCATGGGGACGACTGGTCCGGTGCCAGATCGTTGCGGTTCATGCCCCTTACCAGCACTCCCGTATCTCTGATCGTATTCCCGTGTGTACCAACCTCCGCCTGTTCTCTGACCGACCCCGTAAGCCTGACTCCTTTGACACTTCTGCCTTCCTTGATCGATCTCCCGTGTACCAATTCCTGCCTGCCCGCGGACCTGCCCTCCACACCCGACGTCCTCACTACTGCTGCTATACCTGACTGCCTGCCTGATCCCCGACCTTGGAATAATAAACGTTTTTCCCGAATTACCCCTGTGTCTCCCGACTCCTGCATTTGGGTCCTACCTCCGTTTCTATGGGTCGTGACAGATTTAGCTATAATATAATCTCAGGACAGGCCACAGGACACGCTTGTCCTGGTCCCTGTAATTGTCAGAACAGAACCCCTAAACCAACTAAAATAAATGCTCAATGATGGCACAACACTTTATTAATACTGGTGATAACACATATTACAGTCTCAAATACATATTTAACACTGTTTCACAAAAACATTTTTTCCATTAAATATTTGTTCATAATACGTTTGTGCGTAGTGCAGTTTATCCTCTACATGACACATCCTTGGCCAAGATCTCAAAAGAAAAGCAACATTTGGCTGATCTACAATCTGAAAAATATCCATCGTAGCTACCTTTGGTGACTTGGTCCAGTTCCTCCTGAATTCATGAACATTGATCCAATTTTACTCCCACGGCATGTCATCCTCTGTGGCATCCATGGCGTTTGTGGGGAAACATTTTTTGAATCCTGAGAGTTTTGGTTCCGCAGTGCAGCCTCTCGCCCACTTGACGCCATAGCTTTCCGTTGGCGTGAGGTGGCTATCAAAACAATGTGAGCTCAGACTACATAGAAACGAGGGTAATCGGCACATAAAAAAAAGTGAGCGTTTTTTTTTTAATGTGCCCATGATGCTCGTATTATGTAGTTTGCACACACATTATTTTATACTCACCTGAAGCCATTGAGGCGATCTATTGTTTTTTCGGACTACAGTGCTACTTCCGGGTTGGCGGCATTATTGGCACGAATGATGACACATTTCTTTTAAAAGCGGCTGCACAACTAGTCTTTGTAGTCGACATTGTTTGTCTTGGTTTAAGTTAAAACAAACTCGTGGACAGTCGTTTCTGATCTTTGGTGCAGTAACAACAAACATGCTATGCTAGCGATCGTAAAATCCAAGCTCTCTGAGGAGGTCACAGAGTTCCGGTTGGGGGCACACATTACCGTAATAAATATAAATGTGTAGCACAAGACATTGAATATCACATCGAAATGTTTATGTACAACCTTTCTTTTAACCACTCTATGTACCTGTATCCAACTATACAATGTTATTGTATTTTTTATCTTTCATTCATACCTTTCCTACTAACTTTTTGAAAATATTTTGGGAAAAATATGTACATTATTTTTGAGAAATTACGGTAATTATTACTTACAGTGGTACCTCTACTTACGAAATTAATTCATTATGGAAATCATTTCATAACTTTAATTTTTCGTGAATAGAAACGCATTTTATATGAAAATGGCCTAATGCGTTCTAAGCCTCCTGACCCCCCTCCGGCCTCCAAAATAACCAATAAAAGTGTACATACGTAACATAAATCATAAAATATTATGTTCATTTACCTTAAAAATAAACATTCAAAGTGTACATAATGTAAAGAATGATAAAAAATTATGTTCATTTACCTTTGGCATTGAGCAACAATGCGAAGAGAAGGGTGCGAGACGAGGCATCATGGGGGACAGAGCAGGAGGCGCGCACACAACTTAATTCCACTAAAATTAATAAATTCCACAAATTCCACAGACTATTAATTAAAAAAAACATTGACATTAACTTTCAATTTTTGTGAAGTACCAATCCAAGGATATTTGCCTTTGACAGCTTTTAATAATCTTGTGGAAACGGGCAAGGCAAACGTCATCGAAGTGAGTAATAGCCCGACTAGTTAAGACATTTTCCAGATGATTATTTTGAATCAATTCGGAAATGTCATGGAATTTCATCGAGTTTGTCATTCTCAGTGTCCAGTTCATTGTGTTTGAAACTACAGTAGTCTGCATGAGTATACGAGCCTCCTGTTATGTATTAGCCTCGTTGTCACAGCCAGTGTTCATGTGCCACCACAGCTAAGTCAAGTTTTGTTTTGTGCTTAAAAGTAATTCGACCACATTTTCATGTTTTTGGACCTTGCCTTTTGCCTCGTCTTTTTGTGCCTCTGCCTTTTTTGGACAGCTTACCTGTGCATGACCTTTGCCTGGAATAAACCCTTCCACAACATCATGTCACTACCTCTGAGTCCTTCATTTGGATCTAGCCCCATGTCGTATGTTCGTGACAGAACGAACTGGCCAGAACAGGACCCAGCAGGTAAAACGCGGCGTCGCCAGTCCCGCCGCCGGTCACACCACTGGTCTGCCTCCCAGTGCACTCACCCTGAAGACCAAGCGTCCCCTAGCCGAGTGGGCTCTTTCTTTTTGTCCTCTCCTACCTTGCCATCTGCACCAACCATGTGTTATGATTATTCTCCACACCTGGCCAGTTCACCACTACGTTTTGCTCGACTCAAGATTTTTTGGAGCACCTGCACTTATAGTATATGACCATCTGCCCGATTCTGACTTGGATGCTGATTTTGTTTTTCCCTCCCTATTTTTAGTCCCAGTCAATTTGTTCCACCTCCCCCAATTTCCAGCCCCTGTGTGCCTAAGCCTAAGTCCTCTTCCTCTGACCTTTTCTGGGGCATCTGTTTAGCCGTTTGTCCGGGGGCCCCGCATGGTGGCCAGAAGAGGCGGCCAAGTAGAGCAGAGCTTTATGCCTCCTCCTTCACTCCATCCAAGCCACACCAAGCAAAATCTGCCAGTCTGTCAACTCATTCGATACCACCCATGTTTCCCAGTTCACCAGTTTCCCAGTCCGTGTAAACTCTGCCACCCTCGTATCCATGCCTACCAAGCCTG
Source organism: Syngnathoides biaculeatus (assembly GCF_019802595.1). NCBI lineage: Eukaryota > Metazoa > Chordata > Actinopteri > Syngnathiformes > Syngnathidae > Syngnathoides > Syngnathoides biaculeatus. The sequence continues at coordinate 4,886,005 of NC_084653.1, read as the reverse complement.
GTTGACAGCAGGCTGAGAAGGCACCTGCTGACCCCAGCCGCATCTTGCTCCTGTCTTGGTGATGCCTGACCCCAAGCTGCCTCTGGCTGATGCCTCGGTGGTAAGCGGCAACCAATTTCCTCTTGCTCCTGTTTCGGCAGCGATAGAGTCCCAGCCACCTCTTGCGCCTGTCTCCGTGGCGACCGAGTCCCTGCCACCTCAAGCTACTGTCTCGGCGGTGACCGAGCCCCATCCGTCTCTTGCTCCTGTCTCCATGGCGAGCGACCCACAATCGCCTCTTGGTCCTGTCTCGGTGGCGACCGACCCCCAGCCGCCTCTTGGTCCTGTCTCGGGAGCGCCTGAACCACAGCCGCCTCCCGCCCATGCCTCGGCGGCCCTCGACACTGACCCAACTCTCACCCAAGCCTCGGCGGTGCTTAATCATCAGCAGCCGCCGTCTACCAACCACTGCTCGGGGGTGCTCGACCAGCGTCAGCAGCTGGCTCTCAACCACACTGCAGCGGGGCTTCATCCTCAGCTGTCACCTGCTCCTGTTTGGTTCCTGCATTGCCATTGGGACCCATCCTGTGGACGTCCGCCTGAGTCGCACTGTAGGGACCTTGGCGCTTGGCGTCCCAGCAGACCTCCTGAACTACTCATCCAAACTCCTCACTTTTGGTGGCCTGGATAGCCACCATACAAACTGGGGTGGGGACACTATCCTCGTCGATGTCCTCCTCAGCCTTTCCTGGCTGTTTGAGAGTCGTCCTGGTGTTGTCTACATACGCATGCAGATAACATAATACCACTAACGTTTCTTGCGGCCCATGGTGAACAAAGATGAATAAACTTGCAATAAACACAAACGAAAAAGTTATATGTCCGCTAGAGTGTGACAGCATGTGAAAGTGTTAGCGTGTGATTCGGTGAAACTCGAGTGTCCAAGGGAAAGGAAAAGCATTATGGGTAAAGATTGACAACCATCCTAGCCAATGGGATGCCAGGAAGATGTTAGGGCAATAGCCAATGGGCGAGCAGTTTCATCACACCACTTCAAACCAAGATACAGGATGTGTACGTTCGGTGGAATTTGGGGGCTGCGAATCCGGTGCCTATTTTTGCCTTTTGTATCCTGAATTTTCCTTCATAGCTAGAGACAATATTTTTCCGAGGAGGCATTTCGCATTCCCATTTATAAGTAGAGGTACTACTGTATCTGGACAAAATGGAAGTAACAAAAATTGTGTCTTATGTTATTCATTCTTATTGAACCTGCTCTACTCTGTCTACTCTTGTCCTATATCGCTGGTAATTTACTGGTTACCTTTCAACTGTTATCACAGTTTCCAGTTGACCACCATTGAAACATGTCAGTCGAAGATTTACAGAATTGCCGCTAGCTCCCAAGCTGTTGTGGTCTTCAGCTGCTAGACTATCCAGCTGCAAGCCCTTACAGCTGCTGCGCCTCCATCCCCCAGCCTCCTCAGACTAGCAGAACACATTTGAAAATGATATACTGCTTGGGATGACAGACACCAAACAGCCAAACTCTCCTAAACTCGCTAAACATCTGTTCAACAAGAGGAGCCCACGCACGTAAATACTCACCATGATTTATTACTGACTACCAGCAATGTCACAAATAGCACTCTGCGACCACAGATGACACAGAGCCAAGGGAAGCCCCTTCTTCTAAGTAGTAGCGCTGAGCTGATCAGAAGACCCCATCCATACAAAACTGTTAAAGTGTATCCACAAAGATATTTTATTGTTTCATTGTTTACTCCACACAGGCAGCGTTTGGGGAGTCTTAATAGTATAATTTTTGATACTGTGTCCCAGAGTGAGTACATTTGAAAATGCTTCCTTTGCAAACCCCTTTGGAAAACACATGTACATCTTTACTGACAATAGCATGGTCATCCCAGTTCTCAAGGAAACAGTGCGCTATCTCTGGCAACATGAAAAAAAATAGTGACCCTCAGTATTGAGTTTTCTTTACCTTGGCATCATCGGGACTTGTATTCTGAAGCAAAAGTTTTATATTGTCAGTCCACACAAATATCTCCTTTCCTCTTCCTTTTGCCCAACTTTCTTGTTCTCTATTTTTGGTGACTTCCAGTGGCAGTGTTACAGCGCCACTTCAGGCCTGGTATATATTACTACAACTGTTGCACATCATTGTTTGGATCTTCATACTTCTCCAAATAATTTCGTGCTCACCGGAAATTATTTTGAAAAAATACCCTAAAAAAGAAATATGATCAGCTCCGTTTCTGTGCAGATACCATAGACACAGCAAACTTAATCACTAACAGCACCCAGGCAATAAAGTGCAGCAACTACTCCCAAAAAATTTACCCTCTTCGCCCGATCATTGGTCTATCTGAGGCTCACTGGGCGCGCAACACAAAGCAAACGTACAAAAAACAAAAAATCTGCCAATTGAAGGCTTGTAAATCCCCAAAACACATGAGTTGAGGCACTCATATGTCAGGGTAATTTAGTACTATACATAATGTATTCAACAGAGCCAAAATGTCTTGGAAGAAAAAGTGGATGGCACCAAGTGGTACTTGGAACTTTTAAGGGCTTTCATGATGAGTCTCTGTGCTTCAAAAAACAACGGATGCAACAGAGTCTTCTTTACACGTTAATTGTTCTACTCTATTCCCTAAGGCCAAATCTGTGTTTCTACGGGAATTTGTCCCTCCCCCTCCAAGTAAAAATGGAATTTGTCCTTCCCAAAGAAAAGCCTTGGTCGACTTTGGCAAGCTCATTGGTTACTGTCCTGTAAACCTATAAAGACACAACCCTGTTTGAGGCCATCTCCTCACCCTTGGCAGGGTGGCTGCAGTCTGCCTTGTCCAGGTTGTCGTGTTTTCTCCCAAAGTAGGTTGTCTCATTCTCTTTAAAAGATGTTTTAATTCCCCTCATCTCCACCTCTCTCATTTTCCCCAGGCAGCCTATTGATCCCAAGGGAAGGAGATGAGAAAGCATTCCCAGAAAAATCCAAACAAATATGATAATTAAGACACGGGGCCAGCACTTTTGTTGGGCCAATCACAAATTGATTGAGTCATGTTCCAATTCCAATGCAGTCCAACAGTCATGTGACATCATAAATACTTCTCGTCTTGCTTACAAGGACATTTTTCTATGTTCATTGCATCAATGCACTGCAAGTGTTTCCTTCCAGAGCTGTGATCGTACAGCACCTGAATTGTTCCCTTCAAGAGATGTTGGACTGCATGACAGCAATCTCCTGAGATTGGAATCACAGCTGGACTCAGTATTCATTGGAAAAAGCTGTCTGACCACGGAAAATGTCAACTATCTGGAGCCTATATTTGACCACAATCAATCAATCAATCAATCAATCAATCAATCAATCAATCAATTTGTCACATTGCTTTTTATTTATGTTTTAAAATCCAATTATCTCCATAATGTATCGTCGAAATTGCTGAAGTTGTTAATTTTCTGTTCAAATACACGGGCAAGATGTGCAATGTGCCAGTGTGGCTGAGCCTCCCACAGATTGTAAAATCCCTTGCAGAGTTGTGGAGGCTTGTAATTTGTTAGCATCTCTGTTTGTCTTTCCCCATGCCTCCAATATAAAGCTGTGAAACTGTTTTCAATGTGCACTCTAATTTCCCATGTCCATTTTGCAAGCCACTTATAGTCGCAAGGGTCACAGAAGTGTTGGAACCAATCCCAGCTAACTTCAGGCGAGTGGCGGACTACACTCTGAACTGGTCACCAGTCACTCACAGGGCACCTATCGACAGCATCACTAACCCAAACCCACAACAAAGTCAGTCGTGTGTGCCACGACACCAACAGTGTCTAATTTCACATACAGGGTAATCTATCTAATATTTGTGTGGTTCAAATTCTAGTTTTGCTAATTGCATAAAACAGGAGAAATAAGCATGAGGTGAGGAAAATGGTTAACGTTAACAATTCCCTGGGACGGAAGGTTTTGAAGGGGCCCCTAAATATCTCGTTAAATGATTAAAGATTCATAATTGTCTTTGTTTTATAGCAATTGGTTTTCCGTGCAAAGGAATTTTCCATGTTCCACGCCATCTGCAGGCTCGGGTTTTGATGCTGATAAAAGCTTGTTAATGAGGTTATGAGCAAAATGATCTGGCAGCTACAGTCCATGGATTTTACAATGTTGCTCTGAATGAAAGCCAATCATGGAAGACATTGTATATAGCCTTATTTTTTCTCAAAACTGAATTTATTTTGTAAATAGCATCTAATCAATAAAGTCCAATTCCAGAGCTTCAAGATCGGCTTCGTACATTGCATGAATTTATTAGATTTTAATGTCAATCTGTGATGTTCATAGAAAATAGGTCACTCAATAGGCTATTTTGGCTCAAAAATTAATAAATCTCACTCCAATGTCAGTGATTCACCAGCCATGAACCTCACTGCACTTTACTTATCTAAAATTGAAATTCAAAGTGACCGTCAGGCATGACATCACACAGGTTCAGTTCAGTGAGAATAAAAGAATTATCTCTTGTGATCTGGTTTTTCTTTTAAAAAGTAGGAGTGAAAAAGGACTGTTTAAAACAAAATGTTTATTTTGCATTTTTTTCATCACATGGTTTTGGCATGGTTTTGACACAACCAAGGTGTGACACTGCATCATGAGATAACTACATTACAAGTAATATGTGTATGGATTTATTTTCACTGATGTTACTCCCAAAACTTAGAAGACTCAGATCTTGTTTCTTCGCCATGCAAGTAAATAAGAAATTGATTTTTCATCTGTCAGGTTTCACCCAGCGCAAAACACACCATAACTTCTTTAATACATAGTGAAGTAAGTAAAATGTGTTTCCCCTTTAAAATATCACAGTAATTGGACAAAAGCTGTTTTGGCAACAGAGACAGTTGGCACATATCGCTGTAAACTAGACCTGCAGGCACTTTCGGCAACTTTAAGTACACCCTCTCCCCTCACGCTGGTTGCTCACATCAGTCAAGCCATGTTGGAGTTCTGTGATCTTAAATCAGACTCCATTATTTTCATTTTTTTTCTTTCTTTGTTTGTGTGCATAGAGAACAGGGGGCAGTGGAGAACACATGCAATTCAAATTTGCTTTATTCCAGACGAGGAACAACATTTTTTCATGCAATCTGTTGTGTGGATGTCATTCAGAGTTTAAATTAAATTAAGCATTTACAGTAATTTTATCTCATAGTTGCTCACTGACAGGTCATTCTAGCTTGACTGTATTTGAAGCGAACTGGGCTTTGGTAATGATAACTGCTCTTTGAAAGGAAGACTTTATCCAGAATTTCTATGTACGATAAACCCTCCCATCTGAAGTATTATTATTGTTACATATATTTTGGATATTAATTGATAAAAAATGAAAATAAAGAACATTTTTGAAATCCACACAATATCTGGATGTGTGCCAGCTTTCACAGCCAGACCTGGAAGAAACATCTTTGAAACATCACCAGGGCTTAGCATTCCAGACCATTCTTTCTAGACCAAGATGCCGACGTGTTTTCCCCCAAATTTGTTGTTCTTTAACCTCCTGTGGGGATATATATATATATAATATATATATATATATATATATATATACTTTTTTAACAAGTAAAAAAACTGAAAAGTGGGGCGTGCAATATTATTTGGCCCATTTACTTTCAGTGCAGCAAACTCACTCCAGAAGTTCAGTGAGGATTTCTGAATGATCCAATGTTGACTGATGATGATAAACAGAATCCACCTGTGTGTAATGTCTCCGAAGACATGCACCTGCTCTATGATAATCTCAGGGTTCTGTGTAAAGTGCAGAAATGTTCCTGGAGCCCAACGAACAGACCAGGCAGGTCCGAGATACTGTTGTGAAGAACTTTAAACCCGGATTTGGATACAAAAAAGATTTGATAAGTTTTAAACATCTCAAGGAACCCTGTGCAAATAATCATATTGAAATGGAAGGAGTATCGGACCACTGCAAATCTACCAAAACCTGGCTGGCCCTCTAAACTTTGACCTCAAACAAGGAGAAGACTGGTCAAAGATGCAGCCAAGAGGCCCATGATCACTCTGGGTGAACTACAGAGATTTACAGCTGAGGTGGGAGAGTCCGTAAAAAGTCTCGTTTAAAGTTTGCCACAAGTCACCTGGGAGACACACCAAATGTGTGGAAGAAGGTGCTCTGGTCAGCTGAAACCCAAATCGAACCTTTTGGCCACAATGCAAAACAATATGCTTGGCATGGTGGTAGCAGCCTCATGGTTTGGGCCTGTTTTTCTTCAGCAGGGACAGGGAAGATGGTTAAAATCGATGGGAAAACGAAAGGAGCCAAATACAGGACCATTCTGGAAGAAAACGTTTGGAGTCTGCAAAAAACTTGAGACTGGGACAAGATTCATCTTCCAAGAGGACAATGATCCAAAACATAAAGCCAAATCTACAATGGAATGGTTCACAAATAAATGTTTCCAGTTGTTAGAATGGCCAAGTCAAAGTCCAGACCTGAATCCAATCGAGAATCTGTGGGCAGAGCTGAAGACTGCTGTTCACAAATGCTCTCCATCCAACCTCACTGAGCTTGAGCTGTTTTGCAAGGAAGAATAGGGAATAATTTCAATCTCTCGATGTCCAAAACTGATAGAGACATACCCCCAAGCCACTTGCAGCTCTAATTGCAGCAAAAGGTGGCACTATAAAGTATTAATGCAAGGGGGTCAAATAATATTGCACGCCCCACTTTTCAGGTTCTTATTTGTTAAAAAGTTTAAAATATCCAATAAATTTTGTTCCACTTGACGATTGTGTCCAACTTGTTGTTGATTCTTGAAAAAAAAAAAAAAATATATATATATCTTTATGTTTGAAGCCTGAAATGCGGTGAAAGGTTGAAAGTTCAAGGGGGCTGAATACTTTCACAAGGCACTGTAGATGAGGGTAAGAATGTCGACCGAACTGGACCCAGAGACCCGGGCAAGTGAAAACGGGATCTCATAACTTTTATCATATGGGATTTTTGGATCCATCCTTTGTCTGGTCCCTCGCCTAGGACGTGTTTGTCAAGAGTGACCCTACCGGGGCCAATAACCCACAGATAACTCAACTCATCATCATCATTAGGACACACAAACTCCTTCACCACAATAAGGCGACAGGTGAAGGAGAGGGGCCCATAGATCGCCCAATAAATTGAGGTCTTCGCCTTTCTTATAGCTCCTTCTTTACCACACTGGACTGATACAAAGAAGATATAACTGGAGCCACTGCACCGATCCATTTATTGAAGTCCCGTTGCGTTCTTCCTTCAATTGTGAACAACAGCCTAACATTTGAACTCCTCCAGTAGGGGCAGGATCTCATCCCTGACCTGGAGAGAGTACACACTGACTGACTGAGGACCATAGTCTTAGATTTAGGGGTGCTAATTCTAATCCCAGCCATTTCACACTTGGCTGTGAAGCGCTCCAGTGGGAGTTGGAAATCAAAGCCTGCTGAAGCCAACAGAACAATATCATCTGAAAAAAGCAGGGATGCAATACTGTGGCCCCCAAAACGGACGTCCGCTATGGCTCGACTGCACCTAGAATTTCTGACCATAAAAGTTATGGAGAGAATCGGTGACAGGGGCAGCCTTGGCTCAGTCCAACCCTGACTGGAAATGATAAAGATTTACTGCCAGCAATGTTGACCAAATTCGGACACAGAGACTGAACAGCCCATTTGGGGGTTTGGTATGCCATACTCCCAAAGCATTGCCCCTCAGAACTCCCAGAGAGACACAGTCATACATCTCCAATTCCACAAAACACATGTAGACTGTTTCAGCGAACTCCCATGTGCCCTCCAAATCCCTGCTGCGGGTGTAGTACTGTTTCATAGATTAAGGGCTAGGACAAAAACCACACTGCTTCTTCTGAATCTGAGATTCAATGTTTCAATGGACCTTGCTTTCCAGCACCCCTGAATAGACTTTACAAGGGATGCTGAGGAGTGTGATCCCCTGTAGTTGGCACAGACCTTGTGGTCCCCATTCTTGAAAAAGGGGATCACCACTCCAGAATGCTAATCCAGAGCCACAGTCCTCAGTGTCTCTTTAATATAGGAGAGATGTGTCAACAACCCCAACACCACAACTTCCAGAGCCTTTTGGAAACTCGTGGAAAATCTACTTCATCCCAGAACCTTGGCACCAAAGACGTTTCCAACGACCTCAGTGATCTCAACCTCAAAGATAAGAGAGCCCACCTCAGAGACCCCAAACTCCAATTCTTCTTGCGATGGCATGTCAGAGGAATTGAGGAGGTCTTCAAAGTATCATCCCCACGACATCCCAAGTCAAAGTCAGCAGAACTCCATCCTTACTCGACACAGTGTTGATGATGGATTGCTTCAACCTCATGAAATGCAGGATGGTGAACCACAAGTTCTTTGACGCCTCCGGGAAGTATTTGTCCATGGCCTCACCAAAATCCTCCAATGGCTGTGGTTTTGTCTTAATGACCACTAAAGCTGTATTCCGCTTGGCCAGCCAAGATCCAGCTGCCTCAGGTGTCCCATGGGCCAAAAGTCCATGATACGTAATGATGGCCACAGCTCTGGTTAACCGCCTCAGCAATGGAGGGTGGAACATGGTTCACTCAGAGTCAAGGTTCTCCACCTTCCCTGGAACATGAGCAAAGTTCCGTTAGAGGTGGGAGTTGAAAGTTCTTCGGACAGGGGATTCTTCCAGATATTTGTAGCAGATCCTCACAATAGGTTTGGGCATGCCACATCAGACTGGCATCTTCCCCCACCATTGGAGCCAACTCACCACCGGGTGGTGATCAGTTGACAGCGCCGCCATCTATTCGCCCAAGTGTCCAGGATATGCATACACAAGTTCAATGACATGACCACAAAGTCAAATATCAAACTGCGGCCTTTGGTGTCCTGGTCCCAAGTACATGTGTGGACACCGTTATGCTTGAACATGGTGTTTGTTTTGCTTAATCTGTGACGAGCACAGAGGTCCAACAACAGAATGCTGCTCAGGCTCTGATTTAGGGGTCTCTTCCTCCCAATCATGCTTTTTGAGGTCTCACTAAAATTACCCACCTGAGCATTGAAGTCCACCAGCAGAAGGATGGAGTGTCCAGCCAAAATGCTCTCCAGCATCCTCTGTAAGGATACCAAAAATGCTGGGTACTCTGAACTGCTGTTTGGTGCAGGCACAAACAACAGTCAGGACCCGAAGGCGGATGGAGGCTGCCCTGTCCTCCACCGGGGTAAACCCCAATGTACTGGTGCTGTGGCAGGGGTCAATAAGTTTTATTGCAGGTAACTCCAGAGTGGAAGAGAGTCTGACGCCTCCCAAGAAAAACTGGTACGAGAGCCTGAGCCCTGTGTGCAGGCAACCCGACTATATCTACCTCACACACAAGCTTGGGTTCCTTTTCTCCCAGAGACGTGACAGTCCACATCCCTAGAACCGCCTTCTGTAGCTGAGGATCGAATCGCCAAGGTCCCTGCCTTTGGGACTCACCCAGCTCACACTCCACCCAAGTGCTATGACCCCTCCTACAGGTAGTGAGCCCATGGAAAGGGGGACCAACCGACCTTCAAGCCCGCTTCCAGGCCTGGCTCCACAGGGGCCCCTAGTGACCTGTGTCCAGGCAAGGGAAAGCTCGATCTGTTAATATTTTTCATCGTAGGTTTGTTTCAACCGTGTTTTGTCTGGCCCCTTACCGAGGACTTGCTTGCCATGGGTGACCTTACCAAGGACGTGAAGTCCCAGACAAATTCTCGCTCCTAGAAAAAGGGTAGGCAAACCTTTTGGCTCAGGGGCCACATTGAAGTTTAAACTTTGACTGGTGGGCCAAGTCAAAAGTGGATGCTTACATATGAAAAATAAACAACCAAAAAAAGCATTGTAGCATTAATATATGAGAGAGTTTCTTTCAGGTTGTCCTTTGAGGGTCGCCACAGCTGGCACAGTTTTTACACCTGATGCCCTTCCTGACGCAACCCCTCTCGGGGAGTGGAGGCCCGAGTTGGACATGAACTCACAACCGCTGGTTTACCAAACCAACGCTCTAACCACTGATCTATCTTGTGTTTATTTATAGACTTACTTATAATGGGAAGTGTGTTGTTGTCTTTTTTTTTTGGGGGGGGGGTGTCTGTGAAGTCTGTGAAGTGCGAATGTCTGGTTTCATTTTTGCTGTAGCAATTTTCGGAACAGCAGCTGCCAAGTGGTAGTTGTTATATGTTGGCAGTTATACGTTACAAAAAAAAAAACAACAAAAAAAAAAAACTAAACCATACACGTTACTTGGTCATGTACACCAGACAGATTAGAGTTACATCAACATGAACTAATTACTTATGGTAAATATTAATGTTAAATCTGTCATGATCCTGCCGGTCCAGCCCTGGCTGCGCGGGTGCCCACGTGGTCGTGGGAGGCACACACTTGCGCCTCATGCTGGCTGATTGGCCCCGGTGTATAAAGGACCATGGGGACGACTGGTCTGGTGCCAGATCGTTGCGGTTCATGCCCCTTTCCAGCACTCCCGTATCCCTGATCGTATTCCCGTTTGTACCGACCTCTGCCTGTCATCCGACCAAACCCGTAAGCCTGACTCCTTTGATACTCCTGCCTGCTTTGATCGATCTCCCGTGTAACGACTCCTGCTTGGCCGCTGACCTGCTCTCTACGCCCGACGTCCTGACTACCGCTGTTGCACCTGACTGACTGCCCGATCCCCGACCGTGGAACAATAAACGTTTTTCCCAAATTACCTCTGCGTTTCCCGTGTACTCCTGCATTTGGGTTCTAGCTCCATCTCGATGCGTCATGACAAAATCAGCAACTTGCAAGTGCAGAATTGACATGACAACACAATACAGTAAGTATCTAAACATAAACAAGCACACTATTCCCAGTACTGTACACTTCTCTGAAGGCTCTTACTGACAGACAGATGGATATGGATTGTGCTCTATGAAGGCAGCTGTGTGTGTGTGGGTGTGTGTGTGCGTGTGTTTGTGTGTACTTGTATGAATATGTGAAAGTAAGTAAGTAAGCATCACTGCTCCCAACACCATATTTTTGGTATGAAGAGCAGGAGAAGTTGATGGGTGTCAGGGGCGTGGCCAGGCCTCCAGTAGCAGCTCCTCACCTACGCTTCATTGGCTCTAATTACGGCATCTATCTACGCATCTACGTATCAATAGTTGCTAGTTCGTTGTATGAGGCTGCATTAGTCTGTGTGAGTATACAAGCTTGTTGTTGTGCATTTGCCTCGTTGTCACAGACAGCGTTCCTGTGTCACCACAGCCAAGTCTAGTTAACTCTAGGTCAACTCCATAATGTTTTATTAGACTCGAATTTTTCATATTTTTGAGGAGGACCTTGACTTATATAACCACCTGCCTGATTCTGACTTTAATGTAGATTTATTTTTTTCCCTCACGATTTTTTGTCCAAGTGAATTTGTCATCTCTCCCCGTCTCTAGCCTATGTGTGTCTAAGTCCATGTCCTCTTCTGGGACACCCGTTTGGCCATTTATCCTGGACCCCCACGTGGTGGCCAGTGGAAGTGTTCAAGTAGAGCTCAGCTTTATGCCTCCGGCTTCACTCTGCTCAAGCCACACCACACAAAATTTGCCTATGAGTCAACTTGTTCTATACCACCTAGGTTTCCTAGTTCACTTTTTCCGAGTCCCTGTGCAATCTGCCCCTCTTGTATCCACTTCTACCAAGCCTCGATGGGAGAAGGCTAAGGATGCATCTGCAGACCCTGAGCCGCCTCTTGCTTATGCTTCGGCAGTGCCTGACCCGCAGTCACCTCTCACTTGTACCTCGGTGGTTCCTGACCCCGAGGCGGCTCTCGCTCCTACCCTCAGCAGTGCATGACCCAATGATGAAGAATAAAAATTGGACTTCGCACAGGCCTCTTTCACGTGATCAACTCCCGGTCAGGGCAAAACATTGCTTTTGGTACTATTTTACATAAAAGTTGACGTCCTTTGACATCCTTACAATTGTAAATTGTGAAACATAACATCGAATTTAATTGGAATTCGTGAGGTTTAACTTTTTTGTTATGCTGTTGGCTGTCAAAACTGTGCAGGTGGTCACAAAGAAGTAACTTTTCACCAGTAAGTGTGTTTCATCTTAACCTTCATAATTAGTTATATATTAATCGCATAATTTTCCATAAAGTCCGTTTTATTACCATACTTTTTGCCCTGACCAGTTGTCAGAGCCTGATGACCATGGCGGAACCAGTGATGGATGCAGAGTGCGCGTTCCAGTTTTTATTCTACGTCATGACCGGAAACCGCCGCTTGCTCCTGCCTCAGCGGTGCCTGACCCGAAGCCCCCCTCCTGCTCATGCCTCGGCAGTGCTTGATCAGCAACAGCAGCTACATCTCGACCATGCCTCAGCACCAGCCACTGCTTCTCATGCTTGCCTTTGTGGTGCTTCACCTGCAGCTGTCACCTGCTCCTGTTTGGTTGCTACTTTACCATTGGCACACTTCTCGCAGACGCCTGCCCAAGAGAGCCCCATAGTGAACCTTGTGCTTTCTGTACTTGCCAATCTTTTGAAGTGCTCAACCAAACACCCTGCTTTCGTTGGTCTCAACGGCCACCGGAGAGACTGGGTTAGGGGTTTACTCCATAAAGTATTCAAATTTTAAACCTATGATTTCTGAAAAAAATGGGTCTCTTAATGATTAACGTCCAAGTTGCTTTTTCTGTTTCGTTTTTCGCTGATGCCACCACAGAAGAGTGTCAGTGATGAAAAAGACAAAAACTGTAAAACCAGAAATGGTAGATATGGCATCTGAGTTCATTTTGAGTGACACAGTGGTGTGAGGAAGTATTTGCCAATCTTTTCAACTTTTGTCTTTTTTTTGTTTTCTGCCAGTTACATATTTGAAGTCAAATAAATGTCACTACCTGACAAAAAACAGTTTTAAATTGGTTGTTTTATTTACTAAGGGGAATTATTTTGTTGTAGAATTTCTTTGGATCATGGAATTTTGTTGCAGCATTTTGAGATTTTTTGGCCCTCTTGGTTTCATCAATCCGACTCTCCCGTGACCCTTGTGAGGATAAGTGGCCTGAATATTGTATGGTTTCATCAAATAGGTTCTATTTAAGACATTTCTTAAGTAACAGATCTAGAGGTAACTAACCCTTACGCTAACTAACTCTAATGCTTGGCCATGGTCAATCAAAATGAACTCGTGCTTTCCAAAAATATGATTAGCCATAGTTAGTGGGGTGCAGTTACTTTCTCACATGCCCAGGTAGCTTTGGATATCTTTTTCCTTAAGAAATAACATCACCATTTAAAAGCTGCATTTTATGTTTACTAACTTGCTTACTTATAAATTTATTGTAGAGGTGCAGAGGACGAGAGCTTTGTGGGTTCCAAATGAGGTGTACATACAGCTACTAAAAAAATAATAGTTTGCTAAATGTGTCGATATGCTCATCGGAATGCTTCCATGCAGCAGCCTGCTGCTGGCCCTGTTGGCCGGGTGGCTCGTTGCCACGGTGGCTCATTTATGTTTACTAACTTGCTTACTTTTAAATTTTCTCCAGGCACTGCAGCTTCCTCCAACAGCCCAAAAACATGGATTAATTGGAGAATTTAAAGTGCCACTGTCATGAAATGCATGATTTTTAGTATGTTATTAATGGAAACACAGCAGCTGACATGGACCCATGCGTTTTTTCACCACAAAACATGATTTTGACGTATACAGCTTTTTGTAACTAGCACCACGAAAATCCTCTCGAGGGATTTGTTTTCGAGAAGAAGCAGGAAGTGACGTACATGGCAGGACTGCCCTCAAGTGGAATCATTTGTTTCTGTTAGTTTTACCTGTGGGAAGGTAGCTCGTTGTTCCTTCGTATTAGCCAAAATGCTGGCTAGTTGCATTGCTGGACGTTGCTTGAACACTCAGGAGGATGGATTTACCCTTCATAAGTTTGCAAGAGACCCGGTTCGTCGTGAAAAATGGATTGCATGGGTGCAAAGGACCAGAGATTCCTGGGTTCCAAATGACTGGCAGGTGTGTATACAGCTACTAAAAAAAATCATAGGTTGCTAAATGTGTCGATGTGCGCATCGGAAGGCTTCCATGCAGCAGCCTGCTGCTGGCCCTGTTGGGCGGGTGGCTTGTTGCCACGGTGGCTCATGTCCACCGCGGAAGTGGGCGTTTATCACCGCTGCGCAGAGGTGGATAGGGCAGGGAGGTGGTTTGGCCGTTACTGCATACTGCATGTCATCTAAATATGGTTAGAAACAATAGGGTAATATTGCCCCGGTAACTTCACTCGGTTGTGAGATGTTTTTTTTTTCAAAAAAAGCTTCCGTGTCTGAAGGGACGTATTCGTCTCCCATAGTAGGTGGCACAGTGTGTTTTCAGTGGCGAATGTCCAGGGTCACATCACGGACAGGGGATGCAGCCATATGAAGACCACTTGGATGTCGTCGAATGACACTTCTGCAACTTTGCGCATGGATGATGCGCTCTCCGCTCATATTTATTTTTTCATGTAGACATTGAAGTCAATAATCTTATATGTATTTTTAATTTCAATATCTATTTTAGAATGTTAATAGGGATGACACTAGACCTCTAAATTGCCTTTAGGTGGTTGTTTGTTTCTACGTGTCCTGAACTGCCTGGCAATCAGTTCAGAGTGTACCCTGCCATTGCTGGGATAGGCTCCTGGACTCCCACGACCCTTGTGACGATAAGCAAAATGGAAGATGAATAAATCAATTAAATGTGTTTGATTTGAAAGAAAGTAAGGAATTTGTGGGTGAAAAACAGAGGGAAATACTTTTTCACGGATCTGAACAGTGGTACCTTTCACGTACAAGTTTGAAAACCTTGAAAAGATTGTAACTCAATTTACTTGTACATATTAAATTAGTTTTTACCATTCAAAGTAGCTCAACTAAAAAATCTGTTTTACTCCCCTAAAAATAAGCTTTTTACATATTTAATGAAGAAAAGTAGCCTTGTATTGTATAAAAAGGTAATAAACCAAATGATATCTCATTTTGAGAAGAAATAAACAGTGTAGTGTGTACAGTGCAGGTTCTCCACCCCATTCACTGTCATTTCCTCCCCTGAAGTGTGTGGGGGGTCAGCAAGGCAGATGACCCCCTCCCTCTGATGCATGACAAACCGACCCACCCAACGGGCATGATGGATCCCCTGAAGGCTGACTGGACTTCTCTGGCTGACATTCAGGAGCCACCACCGGCATCAAATGCAGCAGAGCTTCAGACATAGTCAAGGTCACTTCATACCTTAACATAACAGTTTCCTGATAGAGGCAGATGGCCACTGCACCTTAGAGTCAGGTCCTGGGTGATTTGTTGGGTTTTTGTTACATAAGTGGCTGCAAGGTGCTGGATGCTGACTGGTGAGCATGAAAACGCAAACTCGGCCAATTAGTAATGGTGCTATCGTGAATGACATTTACTGTGTGACCAACCGATGACTTTGTGAAGAAAAAAAGGAAGCCAGCCAAGGACAGTACAGTGAGATCATGCAGGAAATTGGAATGCATTCTACATCAAGTCACAGCCAGTCAAAGAATGCACGCAGACTGAAGTAATCAAATAATTCCAATAGGCACCTGCACCAAGGATGAACTAAAAGAATAATAAAAAAAAAATCAGCAAGCATTATATCGGGAATTGCTTGTCTGTTTGTTAGTTAGGAAAATATTTTTAACAGATGACCTGAGTAAATATTCACCAAAAAAAGTTACTTATTTATGCCTTGCGCAATTTCTTTTGTTTTCCACTAATGGCCTAAAATCCCGCCCAAATGCCCAACTGTGAAATTTGCATGTTCTCCCCGCACCTGCACGGGTTTTCTAGGATTTCCTCCCACAACCCAAAAACATGCATTAATTGCAGACTCCAAATTGCTCCGAGGTGTTATTGTGAGTGCGACTGTTGTCTGTCTCCATGTGCCTTGTGATTGAACTGGCAACCAGTTCAGGGTGTACCCCACCTCCAGCCCGACGACAGCTGGGATTGGCTCCAGTACACCCGTGACCCTCGGGAGGATAAGTGACTCAGAAAATAGATGGATGCATGGATATTTTAAAATCTTTTTTTATTTAATAATAAAAGAAAAATGCATTGAACCTTTATAAGAAAACAAGGGGGGTGATCAAAATCAATTTTCAGTTATTCTAGGAAAATTGTATGCTTCCTTTTTCTCACTTTAGTCCTGAGTGACATTAAAATCTCTTACAGTATCATAAATGAGAATTTGCATTCAGTTTTGGTGTATTTACAAATCATGTACCCTACTGACAATTCTTTTGGAATTATTCAGTCTAAGGATAACATATATATTTTGCTTGGTTAAAGACCAAATACGAATACACAAGAGAAAATAGACAGTTTACTTCATAATAAATGACAGATTGTTTCCTGTTTTAGAAAATCAACTCTATTTTACCTAAATTCCCAAACTCCCAATAGCAGCAAGCTGCATTTTCTTGTCTACAAACATTTGTAGTGACAAAATTTCAAACAGAGTTCAGTTTAAAATTGGCATTTCTTTTCAACGTCAAAAACATAAGCGATTCATTAAAAAAAAAAGAGGAACACACGTTTTTCTTTTTCATCTTGGAAAAGTCGTATCCAACTCTGGTATCTCAGTTGGATCTCTAGGACGCACTATTACATCAAAATAAGGTGAAGAAGAAAAGGAAGCAAAGGACACGCCGAGGAATGTAGTTTTATGTCGAACAGTTGCTAGCTGAGTGCTAATGTATCAGTGATGTTAGTTCTTCAAACAAATTGTTGGTGGAAAAGTTGGTGCGCTGGTTGTCAACTATTTTTCAAGGATTCAGGATACAATTGGGTCAGTGGAGAATGTCCGTGACTTTTCAAGGTTGATAGAGTCCGTCATTGCATCTGTTTTAAGAGCTGATGGTACAAGGCCACTGATGAGAGAAGAGCAGATTAAATTGGTGATGATGGATGACAAGGGGGCTTTGACAATGTGGGTGGGCAGAGAATTAAACTGACAGGTGAAAGGATTGGATTTTTTTAATGAGATGGCGAATGTCAGTTACACTGTTGTGGAAGTTGGAAATTAGACAATGTAGAGGAGTGTGGGCTAATAAATGCCGAGTGGGACAGGCTGGATGTAAAGCGTTTGACAGAGGGCAGGCTTTGGTAGATGGTTTCAGCTTTGCTGTTGCAGAATGTGATGATGTTATTCTCTACTGGTGGGAAAATGGGTTGTTTTCAAGTGACGTCACCCGTTGTGCTGCCTCGAACGGTGGCCATTTTTTATCCCTGAGCTCAGTTACCATACATACGCAAGGTGGATGACATTCTGTTTCTAACTGCATTTATTGAAAACGCGACCGACAGCACATTAAGCCCAAACTGACTAGGCTAACTGGCATACACATTTCATGGGACTCAAGACTGTGTCACAAAGGTGCAGTATTGTGCCCTTGATCTTTTATTCTATGTGACAAAAAACACGAAGGAGGTGGAGTGTGATCAGACATTTGTCTGCTCAAGACACTTCGTAAATGGCTATTTTGTTTTTTATAGTTAGGTTGTTATAGCTAACGAAAATTACTGCAGTGTGTGCTGAGCTCTGTAACGTCCGTGCACCATTTTTCGTTGAGACAAAAGCATATCCCACTGCCTTTCTTTTTCCATGTTAGCATACAGGTAAGTGCCCATATAAAAAAACATATATGAAGAAGTGAAGATTTGAAGCTATGAAATGCAATAGACGCCTGACAGAAAAGGCAGAGAGTGGCTTGCTGTTGTGCTGAACAACAACAACTCTCCTACTCTGGTAAAAATGTCCTGTACAAGTTTTCATTTAAATGCATTTTCCCTGGCATTTTGAGAGCGAAATTGAGCAATTATTTTCTCCAAAGCTCACAATCCGACTGGGAAATGTGAGGTATTTTCATTCAATGGACATGCCAGTTTTGTGAAAACTAACTGTGCTAACCTTTCCTGCTGTGGTCATGTGACCATGGTCAGGAGACGCAGGGGAGACGTATTCTCCGTGCTAGGGTAGTCCTGCTCAGAGTTAACTCTTCCTTCTCTCGTTGCACAGCTGATCTGGGTCGCGGCAACAGTAAAAGCACACTTCCCCGGTTGCCATTGTGCTTTTTGTCCTAGTCACCCTCCTGATGCGCAGTCCTGTAACAAGCATAATAAATTCCAGCAAAGCGCGCATAGAAAACCCATAATACATTGAAGAAAATAAGTATTTGAACCCCTTGCTATATTGCAAGTTCTCCCAGTTAGAAATCGTGGAGGGGTCTGAAATTTTCGTTGTAGCTGCATGTCCACTGTGAGAGAGATAATATGAAGAGAAAAATCCAGAAATCACAATGTATGATTTTTTCAATTATTTATTTGTGTGACACAGCTGAAAATAATTATTTGAACACCTGAGAAAACCAATGTTAATATTTTGTACAGTAGCCTTTGTTTGCATTTAAAGAGGTCAAACATTTCCTGTAGTTGTTCACCAGGTTTGCACACACTGCAGGTGCGATTTTGGCCCACTTTGGTTCCCACATCTTCTCTAGATCAGATAGGTTACTGTGCTGTCGCTGAGAAACACGGAGTTTCAGCTCCCTCCAAATATTTTCTATTGGGTTTAGGTCTGGAGACTGGCTAGGCCACGCCAGAACCTTGATATTCTTCTTACGGAGCTACTCCTTGGTTTTCCCGGCGGTGTGCTTCGGGTCATTGTCATGTTGAAAGACCCAGCCACGACCCATCTTCAATGCTCCGACTGAGGGAACGAGGTTGTTCCCCAAAATCTCACAATACATGGCCACGGTCATCCTCTCGTTAATACAGTGCAGTCGTCCTATCCCATGTGCAGAAAAACACTCCAAAAGCATGATGCTACCACCCCCCTGCTTCACAGTAGGGATGGTGTTCTTGGGATGGAACTCATCATTCGTCTTCCTCCAAACACGGTTAGTGGAATTATGACCAAAAAGTTCCATTTTGGTCTCATCTGACCACAAAACTTTCTCCCATGACTCCTCCGTACCATTCAAATGGTCATTGGCAAACTTAAGACGGGCCTTGGCATGTGCTGGTTTAAGCAAGGGAACCGTCCGTGCCATGTATGATTTCAAAGCATGACATCTTAGTGTATTACCAACAGTCACCTTGGAAACGTTGGTCCCACCTCTTTTCAGGTCATTGACCAAGTCCTGTCATGTAGTCCTGGGCTGATTCCTCACCTTTCTAAGGATCATTTACACCCCACGAGGTGATATCTTGAATGGGGTTCCACTCTGATTGATATTGACAGTCGTGTTTAGCTTCTTCTATTTTCTAATGATTGTTCCAACAGTGGACTTTTTTTCACCAAGCTGCTTGGCAATTTTCCCGTCGCCCTTTCTAGCCGTGTGGAGTTGTACAATTTTGTCTCTGGTGTCTTTGGACAAGTCTTTGGTCTTGGCCATGTTACAAGTTTGAGTCTTACTCATTGTATGGGGTGGACAGGTGTCTTCATGCAGCTAACGACCTCACGCAGGTGCATCTGATTCAGGATAATACATGGAGTGGAGGTGGACTTTTAAAGGCGGACTAACAGGTCTTTTAGGGCCAGAATTCTAGCTGATAGACAGGTGTTCAAATTATTATTTGCAGCTGTATCACGCAAATAAATCGTTAAAAAAATCATACCTTGTGATTTCTGGATTTTTCCCTTTAGATTATCTCTCTCACAGTAGACATGCACCTACGATGAAAATTTCAGACCCCTCCATGATTTCTAAGTGGGAGAACTTGCAATATAGCAGGGTGTTCAAATACTTATTTTCTTCACTGTAAATGCAAGCAATGCTCACTCGCAACTACTGTGATGAACTAAAACAAAGCCTGTGCATACAGATAAACACAACTTCGATATGGTTTCATGCTTTCACGAGAGCCGCATAAAAAGGAAGCAAAGAGCCACATGCAGCTCGAGAGGGTTGGCCACCCCTGTAGAATTTTAAATGCCCAAGTGTCATCCCTATGAACATTCTAAAATAGATATTGTAATGAAAAATACATATAACATTATTCACTTCAACGTCTATACAAAAAAATATATGTGAGCGAAGAGCGCGTCATCCATGCGCAAAGTTCCAGAAGTGTCATTCTACGATATCCAAGTGGTCGCCATATTGGCTATATATATATATATATATATATATATATATATATATATATATATATATATATATTACCGCTGCATCAGTACAGGCACAAAGATTATGATTAATAATTGTTGTACAGACAATTTTTTTGAAAAACAATACAAGCACAAATAATAAAAGTACTAACCTAGCAAAATAGAAATACAGATAATTCCCAATATTTTGAGCATATGGATAGCAGCAAATTAGTGGTGCGCATTGTACATTGGTAGAATGGTTTACCTGATTTTTTTTTTTTTAGGTCAACTTTGGGGATGGGCATTATGCTTCAGGATGCATTATACACTGAGAAATTATGGTAGGTTCTCTGTTTGGTTATAAATTGCAGCGCAACTCAAATGAGACGTGGTCTGTTGCACTCAGACTGTGGAGTGGACACTTAAGTTGTGAATGTTTCGTTCCTTGAATTGATATCAACTCACAGTCAGGCAGAGAAAATCAAACTTGAGATCAAAGAGTAGATTTACTTTGTTGGTACTGTAAGTGACTGGGCATTCAGAAGAAAAGCTCAGAAGAGAAGAGCTCACCATTGTTTAACCATTCTCACGGGCATTTTTTTGACCGTTTTTGGGAGTGCTCAAGCACCCGGAAATTGAATCCAAGCACCCCTAAAATTTGTGTGTGTCCTGTTAAAACAAGCTTGATATGTGCAAAACCATACAGTATTTGATAGAGACGTAATACTTTTTAAGAACAAAAATAAAAAATTCCCATTGGCTACCTTCGAGTGATACGCGGTTCAGTCGGGGTGTAAGTACCTGGTTTGATCAAGGATATGTGGAACATTTTTTAACAAGTACCACTTAATGGGAAAAGGAGCATGTCCTGTATACAATATAATGTGTGAATTAATTAATTAATTTTCCTGTACTGTTTCTCCTTGCTTGTGTCATGGGCGTGTTGGAACCTATGCCAGAGTTCTGCGACCAGTTCAGCTATCCCTGAATAGGTCGCTAGCTCCTGGCAGGGCATATATTAACAAACAACCATTCACACTCACATTTACACTCGTGGGCAATTTTTAATCTTTATGATGCATGTTTTTGGAATGTGAGAGGAAACTGGAGTACCTGGAGAAAACCAGCACAGACAAATGAGAACACAAGCAATGCCTGATTTGGACCCGGTCCTTAGAACTATGAAGCAGATGTGATCATCCACCATGGCACTGAAGTGTGATTTCATTTGTATATAATTTGATGACTGATTTCCATGGAAACATAGACACCATGTCAAATTGAGTTCGCTCATTCCTCTATTTTTGTCCTCAGTCTTCTCACTTTGTAGCAATAAGAACTTTTGTATGGGGCCAACAAAAATTGTGACAATTATAAATGAATCAGGTCAGAGAGTAATAAAACTCAAAGTGAGCAATTATCATGCCTGATAACTCAACACAAATTCACCACTCTCCATCGCTTTATTGATGTTTGGGGGCTGGTGTTCATATTTCATTATTATCGGAAAAGCAATTTGTAGTATGAAGACAAGTTCACAAAAAATGCTTTTGTTTGGTTTGAAAAGCTACATAATCCATCAGTCCATGTGACTTTGCCGAGCTCATCAGCCAAATGACGAAACAACACACTTAGCTTTCATACGCTTTGACCTTGAGTGACCGCGAAGAATGCAAAAAATGGTTCATGGCTTCACTCCAATCATAAGCGTCAATTGTACAGAATGAATGCATTATTCATGCTCGTTCTTGATGAAACACCCTTTGAGATGTTGGCCGCGCCAACACAAGAAAAAGAAAAGAAAGAGAGTGACACATCACATATTCTGCCGGGCTCTGCTGGATTTGAGTGTATTAAGAGTTTAATTTAAAATTCTTTTCTTTGCTGAAATAATAATTTTAAAAAAAGAAAAAGGTTGCGGCCTCTAGCTGACATGGAATTGCATTGGAGTCCTTGCTTTTCCTGCCCTAAAAATAGCAGAAAATAATGGACCTAATACAGAGCTAATGTGCTGGCATTACCTAAAAACTAGAGATGTGAAAGAGTATGAAAATTCCACTAAATTATAATCATAACAATAATCATAATAATACATTATATGTTCATATTTTTGGGGGGAAGGCATTCAAAGTGCTTTGCAATTGCAAACATGATTCAGTCATTCCACAGTCACACCCTACTGTTGCCTTTGAATGTCTGAAAGAAACATGGCTGCCATTCTGCAGCTCTGGTCCCTCGAACCACCAATAACTATCAAAGCACATCCAACTGCATTCATTCATATCACCATTCTAATGATGATATACAATGCCTTGTGAAAGTATTCGGCCCCCTTGAACTTTTCAACCTTTTGCCACTTTCCAGGCTTCAAATATAAAGATATAAAATGTTCATTTTTTTTCTCATGAATCAACTAGTGGGACACAACCATGAAGTGGAACGAATTTTATTGGCTGTTTTATACTTTTTTAACAAATAAAAAAAAACTGAAAAGTGGGGCGTGCAATACTATTCGGCCCCTTTACTTTCAGTACAGCAAACTCACTCCAGAAATTCAGTGAGGACCTCTGCATGATCCAATGTTGACTGATGATGATAAATAGAATCCACCTCTGTGTAATCAAGTCTCCGTAAAAATGCACCTGCTCTGTGATAGTCTTAGGGTTCTGTTTAAAGTGCAGAGAGCATCATGAAGACCAAGGAACACACCAGGCACGTCCGAGATACTGTTGTGAAGAACTTTAAAGCTGGATTTGGATACAAAAAGATTTCCCAAATTTTAAACATATCAAGGAGCAGTGTGCAAGCAATCGTATTGAGATGGAAGGAGTATCAGACCACAGCAAATCTACCAAGACCCAGCCGTCCCTCTAAACCTTCACCTCAATCAAGGAGAAGACTGATCAGAGATGCAGCCAATAGGCACATGATCACTCTGGATGAACAGCAGAGTTCTACAGTTGAGGTGGGAAAGTCTGTCCATCGGACAGCAATCAGTTGTACACTGCAGAAATCTGGCCTTTATGGAAAAGTGGCAAGAGGAAAGACATTTTTCAAAGACATGGATAAAAAGTCTCGCTTAAAGTTTGCCACAAGGCACCTGGGAGACTCTCCAAACATGTGGAAGGTGATCTGGTCAGATGAAACCAAAATTGAACTTTTTGGCCAAAATGTAAAACGATATGTTTGGCGTAAAAGCAACTCAGCTCATCACCCTGAACACACCATCCCCACTGTCAAACATGGTGGTGGAAGCCTCATGGTTAGGGCCTGCTTTTCTTCATCAGGGACAGGGAAGATGGTTAAAATTGATGGGAAGATGAATGGAGCCAGATACAGGACCATTCTTGAAGAAAATCTGTTGGAGTCTGCAAAAGACCTGAGACTGGGACAGAGATTTATCTTCCAACAGGACAATGATCCAAAACATAAATGGTTCACAAATAAACATATCCAGGTGTTAGAATGGCCAAGTCAAAGTCCAGACCTGAATCCAATCTAGAATCTGTGGGAAGAGCCGAAGACTGCTGTTCACAAATGCTCTCTGTCCAACCTCACTGAGCTTGAGCTGTTTTGCAAGGAAGAATGGGGAAGAATTACATTCTTTGATGTGAAAAACATACCCCAAACCACTTGTGTCATGGTCCTGCCGGTCCAACCCTGGCCGTGCGGGTGCCCGCGCGGGCGCGTGAATTGGGAGGCGCACACCTGCGCCTCATCCTGGCTGATCGGCCCTGGTGTATATAGGACCATGGGGACAACTGGTCCGGCACCAGATCGTTGCAACTCATGCCCATTCCAGCATTCCTGTATCTCTGATCGACAACCCGTGTGTACCGACCTCCGCCTGTTCTCCGACCGACCCCGTAAGCCTTAATCCTTTGACACTTCTGCCTTCCTTGATTGATCTCCCGTGTACCGACTCCTGCCTGCCCGCTGACCTGCTCTCTGCGCCCGACGTCCTGACTACCGCTGCTGCACTTGACTGCCTGCCCGATCCCCGACCATGGAACAATAAACGTTTTCCCGAATTATCTCTGCGTCTCCCAACTCCTGCATTTGGGTCCTACATCCGTTTCGATGGGTCATGACAACTTGCAGCTGTAATTTCAGCAAAAGGTGGCGCCATAAAGTATTAATGCAAGAGGACCGAATAATATTGCATGCCCCACTTTTCGGGTTTTTATTTGTAAAAAAAGTTTAAAATCTCCAATAAGTTTTGTTTCACTTCACGATTGTGTCCCACTTGTTGTTGATTCATGACAAAATGTTTTTAATTTCATATCTTTATATTTGAAGCCTGAAATGTGGCAAAAGGTTGAGATGTTCAAAAGGGCCGAATACTTTCACAGGGCACTCCATATCACACTCACATACAAACATTTTTAAAACAGCACAGAAATGAAGCAAAATGCACAGTATTTGCATCAACAATATATCAAATCAGGAACCATGTATACTTGCAAACTGAAAGAGTCAAAATGAAATTTATGCCATATATTTATTTCATCACTAAATACAGTGGAAAATGTATGTGAAGTTTTGAACTCTTAAGATTTTATAAATTTTCTGGATGAATTTGCCGTAAAATGTATTCTGATCTTCTTTTAAATCTTGGATAAACAAACTGAATCTGCCTAAACAAATACCACACAAACTATTTTCTTTTCACTATTTCAACTGAGCGCTGTTTTTTCCCCAGATCCCTAAAATACAGTGAAGAAATTAAGTATTTGAACACTCTGCTATATGGCAAGTTCTCCCACTTTGAAATCATGGAGGGGTCTGAAATTTTCATCGTAGGTGCATGTCCACTGTGAGAGAGATAATCTAACAAGAAAAATCTAGAAATCACAATGTATTATTTTTTTTAATGATTTATTTGTGTGATAGAGCTGCAAATAAGTATTTGTACACCTGAGAAAGCCAATGTTAATATTTAGTACAGTAGCCTTTGTTTGCAATTACAGAGGTCAAACGTTTCCTGTAGCTGTTCACCAGGTTTGCACACACTGCAGGATGGATTTTGGCCCACTCCTCCACACAGATCTTCTCTAAATTAGACAGGTTTCTGGGCTGTCACTGAGAATCACGGAGTTTCAGCTCCCTCCAAAGATTTTCTATTGGGTTTAGGTCGCGAGACTGGCTAGGACACGCCAGAACCTTGATTTGCTTCATATGGAGCCACTCCTTGGTTTTCCTGGCTGTGTGCTTTGGGTCATTGTCATGTTGAAAGACCCAACCACGACCCATCTTCAATGCTCTGACTTAGGGGAAGAGGTTGTTCCCCAAAATCTCACAATACATCCTCTCCTTAATGCATGGCAGTCGTCCTGTCCCATGTGAAGAAAAACACCGCCAAAGCATGATGCTACCACCCCCATGCTTCACGGTAGGGATGGTGTTTTTGGGATGGAACTCATCATTCGTCTTCCTCCAAACATGGTTAGTGGAATTATGACCAAATATTTCCATTTTGGTCTCATCTGACCACAAAACATTCTCCAATGACTCCTCTGCATCATCGAAATGGTCATTGGTAGACCTAAGACGGGCCTTGACATGTGCTGGTTTAAGCAAGGGACCCTTCCGTGTCATGCATGATTTCAAACCATGACGTCTTCGTGTATTACTAACAGTCACCTGGGAAACGATTGTTTCAGCTCTTTTCAGGTCATTGACCAAATCCTGTCGTGTACTTCTGGGCTGATTCTTCACCTTTCTAAGGATCATTGAGACCCCACGAGGTGATAACTTGCATGGCGCTCCACTCCGAATGAGACTGACGTCATGTTTAGCTTCTTCTAGCTGATAGACAAGTGTTCGAATACTTATTTGCAGCTGTATCACACAAATAAATCGTTAAAAATCATATATTGTGATTTCTGGATTTTTCTTTTGGGGTTATCTCTCTCACAGTGGACATGCACCTACGATGAAAATTTCAGACCCCTCCATGATTTCTAAGTGGGAGAACTTGCCATATATCAGGGTGTTCAAATACTCATTTTCTTCACTGTATGCCTGACTTTTCTCTAATGAGGTAAATAAAAGAGTGTTAGCTGAAGAGTTTTGCATATGCAAAGTAGAATTGTTTGGGAAAAACACATAACGCCATGTGTGGAGGGAAAATACCACATCACACCAGCATTAACATCTTGTCCCAATTGCGAAGCATGGTGGAGGGAGCATCACGGTATGGGCAAGCTTGTTACTTCAGGGCCTGGACAGCCTCCTATCATCAGTGGGAAAATTACTCAAGTACTTAATAACGAAGTTTATCAAGACATTGTCCAGAAGTACTTAAACCAATCTGTCCAACAGTTGAAGCTTAAAAGAGGATGGGTGTTGCAACAGGACAATGGTCCAAGACGCAGAAGCAAATCAACAATGTCAACAGAAGAAGAAAATGTTTTGGCGTGGTCTAGTCAGAGTTTCCCATCCCGATAGAGATGGTATGGCATTACCCCAAGAAAGCTATTCACATCAGATATCCAGAAATCTTCCTGAAATACAAGTGTTTGGTAACGAGAAATGGCCCAAAATTCATCTGGATCAATGTGCACGTCTGATCTACATGAAACGTTTGATTGAGGTAGTTGCTACTTAAAGGGCTACTGTGATGAAATGGATGATTTTTAGTATGTTATTAATGAAAAAAAATGTCAGCCAATATAAAATATAATATATAAATAATATAATATAATAAAACATGATTTTGACATATATAGCTTTTTGTAACTCTCGCCATGAAAATCCTCTCGAGGGATTTGTTTTCGAGAAGAAGCAGGAAGTGATGTAAAATGCAGCGGCGTCCCCAAGTGGACTCGTTAGTTTCCATTAGTTTTACCTCCGGGAAGGAAAGCTCGTTGTTCCTTCGTGTTAGCCAAAATGTTGGCTCGTTGCATTGCTGGACATTGCTTGAACACCCGGGAGAATGGATTTACCCTTCATAAGTTTGCAAGAGACCCAGTTCGTTGTGAAAAATGGATTGCACGGGTGCAGAGGACGAGAACTTCGTGGGTTCCAAATAACAGGTAGGTGTGTATATAGCTACTAAAAAAAAATAATAGTTTGGGGCGGACCACGTAATCGGTCACTCATAACATAACAAAAGATCTGCGTACGAAATATGTCGATGTGTGCGTCGGACAGCGTCAGGCTGCTATGCGGACGGTGGTGAATCTGAAGAACCCAGCCTAGAATGCCTCACTCAGCCGCGTGCATGCAGAAATGCGCCCCCGCTTGACGGTGTTCATCGAGTACTTCAGCGGACTATGAACATTCCCTAAAAACAGCATGGCTCGGCTCCATTATATGCCACCATGGCGCTGAAAATCAGCCACACCGGCTGACTCGCTGCGTTCGGTGTTCACGGCTTCTGCGAAGGCTCCGCGTCGGGCTTTGCGAACGGGGGCGGCTCTGAAGAGTCTCACTCAGCCGCGTGTGCGTAGTAAAGCGCCCCTGCTCGACTGTGTTGTTGATCGCGTACTGCGGCGTCTATGAACCATCCACTAAAGCAGCACCACTCGGCTCCGTCATAAGCCACACCGGCCAGCTGCAATGAGCCACGATGGCTCATCTCCACTGCCGAAGTGGATCGGACGGGGATGTGGTTTGGCCGTGATCGCATATTATCTGAATATGGCTCAAAACAATAGTGTAATATTGCCCCGAGGGCTCGAAACAATAGTGTAATATTGCCCCGAGGGCTCGAAACAATAGTGTAATGTTGCTCTGGTTACTTCACTCGGTTGTGTGGTGTTCTCCTTTTCGAAAAGAGCTTCCGTGTGAGAAGGGATGCGTTTGTCTCCCATAGTTAGGGTTTCACCGCATGTTTTCATTGGTGAATGTCCAGGTGACGTCACGGACGGAGGACGCAGCCAATATGGCGACCACTTGGATATCGTAGAATGAAACTTCTGCAACTTTGCGCATGGATGACTCTCCGCTCACATTCATTTTTTTGTATAGACGTTGAAGCGAATAATGTTACATGTATTTTTCATTACAATATCTATTTTACAATGTTTATGGGGTGACACTTGGGCTTTAGCCACCATGCATTAATTGGAGACTCTAAATTGCTTGTAGGTATGACCGGGGGAGTGTGACTGTTGTCTTTTTCTGTGTGCCCAGCGAATGGCTCGCAACAAGTTGAAGGTGTATCTTGCCTCCTGCCCGATCATATCTGGGATAGGCTTCAGTGTTCCCACGACTCTTGTGAGAATAAGTGGCTATATACATCTTCTTCTTCTTCTTGGATGCTTCGGATGAAGCTTGGGGATCGACACAGTGCTTTGGTGGCAGTGTAAACACGAGAGGTTATCGCACAGAAAGCCAACAGCAAAGAAAATGTCAGAAAGGAAGAACAAAGGAGAGGGTGGGATTGTAGTTGCTGGGCGAGGCTTCAATGATAAATCCACACATGCTCAAATTGATTGATTTCCCGCCATGGACCAATAACGTGCCTTGTATCAATGCGTCTTCCCGCAATATGTCGATTTGGCTGTTTTTTTTCGGGGAGGGCGAATACGTGAAGCACTGAAGCCGCAAACTAGTGAAGCACGAAGTATTGAGGGAACCCTGTATATGCATTGCTTAGTATAACATGGAATGAGAGCGAATAACAGGACGATTTTTGATAGTATTGGACAGGACAGGAGGGGAAGAGAGCAGAACAAAGATAGTGAACACTCGTGTGGTGGCAGATGTTATGTAAATTCTAAACATCTATAGAAACAGACTGCAAGTGAGAGGGACATCCCAACAAGTTTTTCAGGTCATAAGAGTCATTTACAGTATAACAATTTGGGTGTAGCCCTCACCCAGATATTGAGTCTCAGGGTTGTGTGTCTGTGGACACATGCAAGTGAATTGATGCCTTCTCACATGCACAATCATCGTCAGAGATCTTGCTGTCCTCAGACAATGGGGGCCGATGCACCTCAACCCACCAAGCCATGAGGGGAGGGTGAGATGGTGACTCACGCCAGGTGGACTCAAGTGCAGGCTAAACAGGGGGACAATAAAGGGGAAAAACCTGGAGAGAAGCCAAGAAGATGAGAGCCCCCCCCCACCCCATTCTCAGCAGCCATCCAGAGGTTATTGCTACCAAAGTAGGGTCAACCAGTTATTAAATTCAAGGGGTCCCTTTTTTTCCCCTCCCTACCTTGTGCAATTTCATTGCCTACCAAAATATGAAAACATAATTGTTTATGTGGTATTGGTTTAAACAGACTATTTTATTCCTGTGATCAGAAGAAAATCATAATTTATTTTACATTTGACATTAAAGGGTTCGCATAAAACTAAAAACCTGCGTTGGTTTACTGACAGTTTTGGGTAGTCATCACAGAAAATGACTGAAAACATTGCCTTTTTAAATGTAAATGCTTTTATGAATATTTGAAAACACACCTGGCTTTCAAATCCTACTTTTGGCATGGAATTAAAAGTTAAAATTAGAACGTTTTTTGCATGAACAAAAATCATTTTCAACACCGCATATCCCAGTTGACTTCCGGCAAAAGGCAGACTACACCCACGACTGGCTGCCAATCACAGTATCTATACAGTATTGAGACAGACAGAAACTCACACCGTCACTGCGTGGGAAGAGAAACCAAGCTCCCTGCAAGGAAATCAGGCAATTGAACCGCAACCACTTCACTGTCAGTGACTCAAAACCAGCATGAAAATCTACTGGAAAAAAATAAATCCTTAATTTTCAGTTGCATGATTCAATTGTGGTAACCTGGTGTACATTCCACGGCTTTTCCTCAAAATACCAAATAATAGTTGTAACTTTAACATTTGTAACTATATGCAACCAATGTACATATTCAAAGTAAGTAAATTCCAAGGGTTTTTTTCAGTGTAACTTCTAGCAGAAAATACACACAGAGGCACTCTAATGAAAAAAAATCTACCGTGTGGAGATTTTAAAATTATATATTTTGCCACAAACATGCAATACAGTATGTCTTTAAAGTATTTTTGCACAGTAAACCAAGCCCTTTTTTCTGTCATAACAATGCTTTGTTGAGACATATCATTGGGACCAAAACAAGTTTTATTTGGCCATTAAATTCTATATTTAGAAAGAAAAGAGCGATATGTTGGCAATAATATTCCTTTTCCACAATTTTTAAAACCGAATTCAGTATAATAATAAACACTTTTTAAGTTACCCCCCCCTTCCACTCCGCAATCAAAAAAAAAACAAACTGTGTAACTGGTTACACATGTAAGTGCATTTAGACAAGTGGATGTTATTGTAAGGCTGGTGGCGAAAACAAAGGTGCTGAGTGTTTTTATTATGAAGTCCTCGTCAATTTGGTGAGGGCATTTATTGTACAACCACACAGAATTAGTCATTCTCTTTGCACTCTTGCTTTAGGTCTAAAAAATAATAAAAATAAATGCCTTATGTCAAGGAAACAACCAAAGTCCACACAATAAAGTCTCTTAAAGGCAAATAGAGCAAGAGGCTACAAAATGCAACGGCAGCATTTCACAAAGAACAAGTGAGGAATAGTTTTTGTAGGGAATAGTTTTTTATACTTTATGTATGGCTCCGTTAGGACAGACTTCATAGATGGATGAGCCAGGCACGCAAGAGGCTAATAAAATAGATGTGCTGGCTTTTATTGTGGCAGCTAAAAGTCACAATGGGCATTTATGTCTCATTTAAGGCTTTAACAATCTTTTTCAATCACACAAAAGCAACGTTGACTTGAATGACCGCATTAGGATTTATTCTCGACTCTGGAAAAATCAATATTGTATCACCAAACATAAGAGACCTCAAAATACAGCAAAATGCTATATAGTAAAAGGTAAATTCTTTCATAATGTGAAATGCCAGGCATTTTAAAATGAGAATGGTAGGCATCCGCTAACATTTGAGCCATTTTCAACTGTACGAAAACTTGGAAAAACTTCTGTCAAACAAAATGTCAAGTAAACGAATTATATAAAAAGCAAGGGCCAACAAAAATTGACTTTTCACTGTGTCTTATAATATAATGAGGCAATCATATTAATTCGGCCTGTTTTTTTTTTGGGATGGGGGGAGCGGTCTAGCTATATATTGCTATAAAATGTCAATATATTTTTAATAAAATACTTTGGAATGTCTAACTAGCCCACTTTGGCATTAAGGCAAAATAAACAGGATAGAGTATTTTTATTGTTAAAGATAATACTGACGGGAATAATTCATCTCCACGCTTATCTGTTTGCTGGATGGTTATAAAGCACTTCACTGTGTTAATTATAGGGAATTATTAAAGTAACATATAAAACTTGGGGTCCCTCCAGTAGTGGTAAGACTTATTTTATAGTGTGGTATCGATTCCAGACCTAATGTGTCAAGCGGTGCTCAATTGTAGCCTTCCTTTTCACAGTGTCAATTAGGGTTAGACAAAGAAGCATTTTTCCTCCTCTGTAATTTTGTCTATGGTGATGAAATTTTCAGAATTAAGTGTCAGGTGTAGCGTTGGAATTAAGTTTTTGAATCATTTTCTGTAGGCTGATGATCTTGTCTTTTTGAATTTGATATGGCCATGATACCTATTTCCCAAGCCTTTAACCCTCACAAGGATGACGGGAGTGCCAAAGTCCATCCAAGCTAACATTGAGTGAAAGGCAGCAACACCCAGAACTGGTTGCCAGTTGCAGGGCACATATTGACACCATCACCGAGCGGGAATCAAACCCACGCTGTCCACACCAAAGTCAGGCCTGTGTACCACCACACCATCAGTATGATATTGAGCATAATTAGAATACTGTACGCATAGTAATAACTTAAACACAGTTTTTAACCACGTATTTTGATAATTCTGTTCTCTGTTGTGTCACTTAATACAAATAACTTGGTGAGTACACATACTGCACCTTTGTGTTGGGTTCATTGACCGTTTAAATAATTAGGACATAGGGAAATTGATGTATGTACTTTATGCAAAATAAAATGATATGGAAAGAAACTCTGAAACAATGACGGTTCAAATATTTAAAGCTGTTGCCCTAATCTTAATTATTCTCATCAATGGTTATGTTGTAAGTATGCTACAGACACTGTATGGTGACATTAGCATTATCTACAACAATTGTCGTAGAAAATATTACTTGCCGAGGCATTGTAGCGCGAGTGAGAGGTTACATTAATACCACTGCTATCATGTCATGTTCACAGACACCATCAATATAATACAAAACACAATAAAACAGCACAAATCTGGGGCATGCCAGGGGACCCCCAAACTATGTTTTTCGGGAATCAAAAGGGTTAGGGTTGAGGGTTAAACCCCAGAAACCCTTTATACATTTTACCAGGCAATCCTATCTTCATTGAGGTGTTCTGGTTTTTGAGGGAATAAAAACACAGTAAATTTGTTTCTGGGCAGCAAGTGAGCTTTGCATATGCCACTGCGCACAATCCATACATTGAGTGGCACAATGTAAACCCCCCTTTCCTCGCCCCACATTTGACCTAATGCCCCCATCCTGGATGTGTTCTGAGGCCGACACTAACCGCAACAAAAACACATCATCAATGAAGTACTGATATGTTGATTCAGAATGGCAACAGAAAGAAAAACAGATAGTTACTTTCTTCTCCCTTGTAATTGGAGGTGATATTGGGGGTGTATAGTGACTATGAAAATGTATTCATGGGGGAAAAAAAGAATTGAGCACTGTGGCAGAGAATGAATGCGAAGCAGCATAGGAGCAAACTGATGCATGAGTGAATGTGAAAGTTTGAATGCAAGTCGATTTGATTCACTGACCAATTCAACTCCCATTCAAATCACAACATAGAGGTGAAAGGGTATTGTATTGAATTTCTTCTGATTTTCATCTAGATGAATCCTGGCGTCTGAGATGAATTCTCTGAAGCTATTAAAAATAAGATATGCAAAACATTATTCAAATAGGCACCACGGTGGTCGACTGGTTAGAGTATCTGCGTCACAGTTGTGCACCGTCTGTGTGAAGTTTGCATGTTCACCCCGTGTCTGTTTTCTCTGGGTACTCCGGTTTCCTCCCACAATCCAAAAACATTCATTAATTAGAGACTCTAAATTGCCCATAGGTGTGATTGTGAGTGCAAGTGGTTGTTTGTTTCAATGTGCCCTGCTCTTGGCTGGCAACCAGTTCAGTGTATACGCTGCCTTCTGCCCGAAGACAACTGGAATAGGCTCCAGCACTGCCGCAACACTTGTGAGGATAGTCGGCTCAGAAAATGGATGAATGGATGGATACATGGTTTTGAGACAGCTCTGTGCTCTTACCTGTCATGAGATGTGTCTTGACTTACACCTTGGCAGGAGACCTTTGTGTAGGCTATCATTTAGTATAGATATTCATTTGCACCGACAAGGGGCTGGATTGCTGTTGGATTACTTATAGATTTTAGGTGTTGTCTTAGCATTCCTTTTTGCATGTCCCTTTCTTCATGTGTTCAGTAATTTTTCCCCGTCATTTCATATTTTTTCAGTCAATGATGGTATAGTACAGGGGTGTCAAACTCAAACTCACAGTGGTTCC
Source organism: Syngnathoides biaculeatus (assembly GCF_019802595.1). Taxonomy (NCBI): domain Eukaryota; kingdom Metazoa; phylum Chordata; class Actinopteri; order Syngnathiformes; family Syngnathidae; genus Syngnathoides; species Syngnathoides biaculeatus. The sequence goes on along the minus strand of NC_084653.1, from coordinate 4,852,239 downwards.
AAAATTTTAAATAGAACAAAGCCGCGGGCCAAGGTTGAACAAATGAACCTTATAATATGGAACCAAACAAGTGTGTAATACTTGTAATACTGGCGGCCCTGCTCTAATATAAATTTGAAATTGCCTCGCGGGCCAAATATAACTACCCCAGAGTTTGACACCTATGGTGTAGTAGTACACATCCCTGACTTTGGTGCGGGCTGCACTACCGGGCTGCTCAGTGGTGGTGTCGTTATGTGCAATGCGACTAACTGGCGACCAGTTCAGGGCCTGGTCTGCCTTTCGCCCATAGTTAGCTGGGATTGGCGCTAGCATCCAGTAACCCTTGTGAGGATAAGCAGCTTGGAAAATAGATGGAAGGATTTCACATTTTTACACACAAAGTAATTTCTGAGTTTATGTTTTACTTTTTTTCATGTAAGGATTATTTAGGTTATTCCTAACATAAAATTTTCACGTCTATAAAACATTTGGAAATACATTTTGTGAGAAAAATGGTGTCCTGTGATTGGCTAGCGACCATTTAATGAAGTACTGCACCACTTGCCTGAAAATAGTTGGGATAGGCTCCGACTCCAGTGAGGATGAACGATACAGAAAATTAATGATTGAATGGATGAATGAATAAAATTTAAAAAGATTAAAAGAAAAGATTGACATGAGATGTACTTGCCGAACACATTTTCTGCAATAGCTGTGAACCTTTGAAAACCAAAATGACACCGAGTGAGACCAGAAGGGGGCAAACCTTTCCAATCACAGGTTGCATTAGGTTTTTAAAATGTACAGTTGGGATGGGGGTTATTTCAGTGAGCAAGTTGCATGAAAACCCAGGGGAGGTTGACCCTCAGATCAGAGAAAGCCTGATTATTCCGTTTCAAAGAGCTAAGGAAGAGAAAATCTGTCTCAGTCAACGCGGCCATTGATATTGAGGCACAACTAAGTGAACATTGGAAAATTCACTCAAAGCACACTCTATTCACTCCAGAAACTTCGGAAACTCAAAAATATTTTAGAGTGTGCCGTTCGGTTATTCAGAGCACCAGTGTGGAAGTGCCGAATATGTTCCCTCTGCTCGGACTGAAGAGATGTTGATAGGCACAACTGACACATTCAATATTGTGAATCCCGTGACGAATCCCTTCCAAAGTCCAACACGCTTGTTTGTAAATTTATAGAAAATGGAGTGTGCTCTGACTCTCTGAACATTAAAGTATTGCATTGAATATTCCAACATGCCATCAATCTAAAATGATATGATAGTAGTCTCTACTTAACTTCTAATTACAAAAAATGCTTTGTTTTGCTGACATTTGTGCAAATTATAGCAACGACGTTTCCGCTGGTAATTTAGCTTTGTTCTAAATACTTAGGTTAATTAATTAATTACATTTCCATCCATCCATTTTCTTAGCTGCTTATCCTCACGAGGGTCACGGGAGTGCTGTAGACTATTCCAGTTGTCAACGGGCATGAGGCAGGGTACACCCTAAACTGGTTGCCAGCCAAGCGCATGGAGACAGGCACATGGAGACACACAACAGTCGCACTCACAATCACACGTTTGCGCAATTTAAGGTCGGCATGTTTTGGCATGTGGGAGGAAAACGCAGTGCCCAGAGAAAACCCACGCAGGTATGGGGAGAACATGCAAACTCCACACAGGCGGGGCCAGGATTGAACCCGGGTCATAGGAACTGTGAGGCCAATGCTTTACAGCTGCCCCAACCTGCCACTAATTAATAATCGTGAAACTAATTAGAAATAAGAGCATTTTAAAATCTGCCCATCCGTTTTCTTTGCCGCTTATCCTCACAAGGGTCACGGGGAGTGCTGGAGCCTATCCCAGCTTTAAACGGGCAGGAGGCGGGGTATACCCTGAACTGTTAGCCAGCCAATCGCAGGGCACATCGAGACAAACATCTGCGCTCAACAATCAAACCTAGGGCCAAATTAGAGTGTCCAATTAATGTTGCATGTTTTTGGGATGTGGGAGGAAACCGGAGTGCCCAGAGAAAACCCACGCAGCCATGGGGAGAACATGCAAACTCCACACATGCGAGTGCGGGATTGAACTCAGAACTGTGACGCTTTTCCAGCTGGACCACCGTGCCGCCACATTTTAAATGGGAATTAATAATTTTGTTGTTTACTTTTCCCATGATCTTCCTGGAATACATCCCTGGAACAGTTGATATTCAGGTTAATAACAAGACGAAAACTAATTTAAATAAAATACCTCATATTTACTAGAGATGTGTATCATAAAATTTATGAATGTTTCGTGATCACTACAGACATCCTAGCCCAACTGGAAAACTGGGGAAAAAAATGAATAAAATAAAATTGTACTGGTAGCAGTGCAACCAAGAGAAACACTTCGAAATGAAGACAATTGACTCTTGATAATAAATGAATACAATTTCACTTAGAATTTAGCATGTAAAATGGAGGGCAGTTTCTGAGCAGAGTTTCTTCAGCCAGATGAGGTTTTGCTAGCCTCATTTGTTTACCAGCGCTTCTATGAACAATCAGTTTGAACTAAATTATTTTACTGAATAGCTTTAAGCAATTTAGCACAAAACACAGCTGGTGTTTAAAGATGATTGGTTGGAACAGACAAGCCCTGACACAAAAAAAAGCTAACTTTTGTCCTTTGATTTTGGCCGTTTTATAAAAAAAAAAATTCAAATAAATGCTGTTCTTCTTTGAAGATAATTATGCGTCAAAACAATGACAATGAGCACTACATTCAATTAAATGAGCCAAGAATAGCGAGTGCTGCACAAATCTACTCCTCCTTCATGAGCCTGCGGCGGAAGAAGAAGAGAGGAAAAGGAGGAGCCTTCATAAAAAGACGGGCCTGATGGCCAACGGGCTCCACGTGGCTGGCACCAGACGAGACGCAATTCATGTCTTGGCGGCCTCCTGGCAGCTCTGAAGGCCTCGAAACAACACGAGTGCAATCACAACGAGCTTTCATCTGTCACCATGAATGTATACCCTTGAGGTGGGTTTTATCGCAACGGTGATGGGTCCATATGTGAGAAAGGGTCCATAATTCATGACTATACTGTAGATCATTTTTCGAAGCAAGAGTTGTCACCTTCCAAGTCTGTCTGGATGGAAGTGTAAAGCACAACAGTCTTGTTGTATTTGCTTGTAAAGCACTGGAAATAAGATCTCGGATTCGAATCCTGTTTTTAGTAAAACAACAACAACAAAAACGTTTATCTTAAAATCCACTCTGAACTTAGTGTGCGTGCGTGTGATTGCGTGCGTGTGTGCGTGCGTGTGTGCATGCATCTGTGTGCGTGTGTATATGTGTAAAAGGAAAGGCCAATCTTTTTATTATGATGTTTACAATGTGTGGGATGGGCATTGACACACACACACACACTAAATTAATTACAATGTGTGTTAATGTGAATGGGCAGTCATTTATATTATACCGTATACGTGTATATGAAAGGAAATGAAGATTTTACAAATATGTATTTATGGGTCATTTTCATATAATTTGATCTATAATGGTAAAGACACAATTCCTTTTGAAAACCAATGAATTTTACTGACATGGATATTTGAATTATATATATATATATATATATATATATATATATAATGCCCCCTTAAAAGCAGACACTACTTAACACCATATAAGTGAACAAGACAGACAACACACATTGTTTATGTCTTGGATGGATGCTTGTACAAGTGAATGGAGAGACTGATGTTTCCATTGTGTGTGTGTGAATGGACTTACCTTTATTTTATTAGGATGCTCACACTGTGTTTATGTAAACTGGCAGAGCGGACTATTTACATGTGTAAGTAAATGAATGGACATACATAGGTTTATAGTTTCCATGTATGTATGTAGGGAAATGGACAAACCATTATAGGTGTATACGTGAATAAAAAAAAAGTGTACAGATGTGCACAATTACATCCTATAATATAGTTATGGTTTTGCCCATTTACACACACATAATGTAAAGATCTGTCAGTGAGCAATATTTTGTGTAAAATTAATACAATTGTGTAACATTCACTATCAGATCGTCATTCACGTTGCAAAGATTTTAGTAAAAAAAAAAACTTTTTTAAGAAAATGTCACATAAATTCGATTAAGAGATTAAAATGTTTGTTTCTCTGAGATGCTGGAAAAAAGGTTTTGTGACAAAAAGCAGAGAAATGTGAGTCCTGAATCTCAAGGAGATGTCAAGGACAGACAAAAGCTACAGAAAGCCATTCAGGACACAAAGTAAAGAAATACAAGTCCATCCATCCATCCATCCATCCATCCATCCATGTCCATTTTCTCCTTTACAATGGTTGCGGGAGTCCTGGAGTCATGAATCAGAATAAAATTGTACAGGACAGACCAAAGCTAGAGAAAGTTCAGTACCCAAAAGCAGAAAAGCACAAGTCCTTAATGTCATGACATTGTAGAGGACAGAGACAGACCAACATCAAATAAGCTGTTTCAGGACACAAAGCAAAGGTAAGTCCTGAATCTCAAGACAATATCAAGGACAGACCAGTGATACAAAAAGAAATAGAGTTTTAGAGCTCCATTTTCATACACCGTTTCATCAGCGACAGGGTGCAAATGCAAGTGGATTCTGATTTTTGTGCCAGGCTCGCAGTACTTTTGTCAGTGAGGTTTGTTTGTCCCAAGCTGGGCAGGGCAGTCAGAGTGTGTCCTTGAAGATGCACTTGATGGAGTGAAAAATTGGGGTCTAAACTTACACTTGATCAGACCACATGTTAATACTAGTGCAAGATAGAATGCATTAACGCGATTTTGGTGAGCAGGCAGACAGATACTGAGGTTCACAGATGTACAGTATTTAAAGGGCCACTGTCATGAAATGAATTATTTTTAGTATGTTATTAATGAAAAAATGGCAGCCGTTTTTTCGGCTTTTTGGAACTCCCGCCATGAAAATCCTCTCGAGGATTTCTTTTCGAGAAGAAGCAGGAAGTGACGTACAGGGCGGGAACGCCTTCAAGTGGACTCCTTTATTTCTATTAGTTTTACCTCCGGGAAGGTAGATCGTTGTTCCTTCATGTTAGCTAAAATACCGACTCGTTGCATTGCTGGACATTGCTTGAACACTCGGGAGGATGGATTTACCTTTCATCAGTTTGCAAGAGACTCGGTTCGTCGTGAAAAATTTATTGTACAGGTGCAGAGGACGAGAGCTTTGTGGGTTCCAAATGGCTGGTAGGTGTGTATACAGCTACTAAAAAAAATAATAGTTTGGGCCGGACCACGTAATCGGTCACTCATAACATAACAAAAGATCCGCGTACGTATGACAGGCGTGCAAAATGTGTCGATGTGCGCGTCGGACGGCGTTGGGCTGCTGCGTCGCTTTGCCAGTGAAGGCTGCGCGTCAGGCTTGCGGACAGCGGCGGCTCTGAAGAACGCAGCTGACAATGCCTCACTCAGCCGCGTGCGACGACAACGCAGTAAAGCGCCCTGGCTCGGCGGTGTTGTTCATCGCGAACTGCAGCGGCTATGAACAACCCCCTAAAGCAGTCCGGCTCGGCTCCGGTATAAGCCACCTCGGCGCCGAAGATGAGCCACACTGGCCGGCTGCGATGAGCCGCGATGGCTCCTCTCCGCCACGGAGGTGGATCGGACAGGGAGGCAGTTTGGCATATAATCTGAATATGGCTCAAAACAATGGTGTAATATTGCCCCGGTAACTTAATTCGGTACTGTGATGTTCTCCTTTTCGAAAAGAGCTTCCGTGTCAGAAGGGGCGTATTCGTCTCCCATAGTAGTCGTAGAATGACACTTCTGCAACTTTGCGCATGGATGACACACTCTCTGCTCACATTAACTTTTTCGTATAGACATTGAAGTGAATAATGTTATATGTGTTTTTCATAACAATATCTCTTTTAGAATGTTTGTAGGGATGACACTTGACCTTTAAGTCAATAGCAGTTATCACCAGCTCAGCACATAGTACAGTAAGGGTACCTGCTCTTATTGTCTGTTACCAGACCACCCAAGAGCGGTGACAATTCTCCACTCACGTATGGATCACTGAAATTCCACATCGTCCTCTTCGACACAGAGATGGCACAGTCGACAAAATTAGAGGAAATGAGGAGCTGCGTTGGTTGGTGGTGAACGAAGTTAGTCGTGATCACAAGTACAGTGATTCACCATGCTGTGCTACTGTACGAAATTAACGTCAGTGCAATCTAGCCCTGATGCACAGTTCCGCCGTTCACTGTGGTGGATTTACCTCAGTCATAAAAACTGGGCCGGGAATTTCGCATCTTTGATGAGAGTCCTTAGCAAGCGGAAACAGGTAATTTTCTGTGATAATAAAAGGCTTTTGCATTTTCGTCAGTATATTTTGTCCAGATCTTGAAAAAGATGTTTATTTGGATTAAATTTTCATGGTGTAGATGGGTGCACAGTGTGTGATGTGACCAATCTCCAAATAGAGTGACGCACCCTTCAGAGAACGTATCGCCTGTTCATTGAGCTGAGGCACGGCTACATTTTGTTTGTTAAGGGAAGATTTGGCTCTTCAGTCTCATTAGTATTTAATTGTTACATTTAACATCTGTCAAAAGGCCCAGTAAAACTGGTACAATTTTCCTTTAATGCTGAGTTGAGGTACCAATGTCTGCACTCCCTGCGACCTTAAATAATTCAGTCGCGTGACTAATTTAACACAGGACTTTAGCCACAATCCTGCAGGAAAGACTTTTAACCTCGCATGCTCATTTGCATAATTTGATTACACTCAGTCTATTATTGATACTTACCATATTGGAAGCTAATCGTCTGGACACTGTCATTTTAATTGTGATACTTCTAAGTGTGCATTAATGAGAACCCGCTGCATTGGCTGACCCTTCCTCAACAGGCTGGTGCAACTCTGGGGTGCGCTAGATTAAAATATATCATTGGCAACATCTGCCACTGAGTTGCAGAGTCTCTGTAAAATGTGACTCCTGGCAGCTGCATGTTCTAAAAATAAACCTCGCTTGTTCCCGCACTGGGAGATTGTCATATCACTACCCCTTCCCATAACAATTAATCAAGTGTAACTGAGCTGCCCTAAAATGATGTTTGCTTCTCCCCAGATATCAGAGAGGCTGACGCTATTAAGAGGAAATTGCATTTGAGAAATGGCTGCGTGTGAGTGCTTCCTGAGAGTCACACTAGGTTTGTTGTTTCTGGCTCAAACGTATTGTGCAAACACATGCCGGCATCATTCCTAATGCATGGAGAAAATGGGCCAATGAATTCATGTGTGCAGCTAGTTTGTCATCAATCTGCCAGGAGCAGGAAAGCTTGATACTTGAAAACATTTCAATCAATAAAGGGGACGACACTAACAAAGTCAGATGATTGTTTGGAAAGGTGAAAGGCAATATTGATGGAGGAGAAATGTTTCAGAGTCTCAAGATTTCATATTATTCACATAGCAGGGTCCTTCTTAGTCTTTGACGTGTCTGGAAAAAAAATTGCAATGCAGCTAGGGCTCACATTTATTTTCTGAACAATTAAACTAATTGCGCCAGAAATAAAAGAGAACATCAGAAGGAATAAATCATACAACGCTGGTGGTGGGTGGGCTGCAACCAACTCTTTAGTGCCCAATCAAGATTTACTAACCTTACAAAGGCATTATTTTCACTTTAGTGCTGCTAAAGCTGCAATTTACATCCAGCTATTTTCTGTACAGCTTATCCTCACTAGGGTCGCAAGCATGCTGGACCTTAAAAGAATCTTTCCCTGGGACTCTTGTTCTCATTAGGGAAAATAAATGTTTGTGAGCCTATTGTTATATTGTAAGAATGTGTTACTTACAGCACATGTGTGTGAATAGTTAATTGAAGGTACATCTCGCTAACCCAACATGACGTCAAATGCAAATTTTTGCTCATGGTCAACAGGGTTTTCCAGCGAGTGCTAGCATTAAGCTGTTGATGTTTCAAAAATTAACTGTCTTGTATTCAAATATATCGTGTGTGTAATTATTCTTGTTGTGCTTAACTTTACCGTAAAGTGCCAGAGAAAAGTTTAAAGCAAGCTAACGTCAAGCAGAAAATCATGTACGACACTTGCTGCAGGAAACAGCTGAATTCAGGGTGGCTTTACAATGCAGGAACTTGCAGAAACACAATGCTCCATTTGGGACATGAATTGATTTTATTCAATTCTAATGTTTTAATAATCGTCAGAAGCCAAAATCGAAATCACATTTACATTTTCATTAATCATCAAAGAAATTAATTATTGTTGCTGTTTGTGGGTACCCTTTGGATAACTCCTGCTACCAATACAAGTACGTACACCACCAAAATGTACGAAAAAAAAAGCAGGCCTGGAGAATGGTGAGCAAGGAAGTTGACATAACTCGTAACTATATTTTTCTTACCATATTTCTTTTTCTGTTGTTGGGTGTACTTTACTGTGAATTAGTTACGTGTGATGTGAATCAAGCAAATTCACGTTTAGTGTATACACAACTCTCATGATCAAACTCACGGAAGTAACGTAAGGTCAACGATGGTTTTGAGTCTGGTGTGAATGTGACACAATTTCGGGCAGCACCTTTCCATAGCTTTGAGTCAGTTGACCTGCACACATACATAGATGGATTCACAGGTTTTCATAACGTTTGGTCTCAATTTTGGGAACTGTTGTCACTCTACAGTCAAATAAGTTGCTTGCAGCTAGAATACTGAAAACAAGTTTGTCTGTTTTTATTTTTTTTTTCAAATCCCAGCACTCTTGTGAATGTGGTTTTCTCCCTCTCATGTTTTTTCACTCCACCACAAACACCTGAAACATTACAACACAAATACAAAATAAAAATGCATGATTAAGTAGGCTACAACTCATGTTGAGATGCCCTCACAAACACTTACCCATCATGTTCCTAACATCAGCCATTTTGTAATGCCCCCTTAAAAGCAGACACTACTTAACACCATATAAAACTACTGCTGTTGCTCAGCTTGTCGAGACACATCTAAACCAGTTTATTTCTTTTTGTTCTCCTATATTATGTTTTCCTGTTTTTGCATACAATATAGTGCTATGAAATGGGATTTTTAAACAAAAACAAATATTGTGGTGTTCTTTTTTGGTAGATGCAAGCGATTCATTTTAATGTGTAATAGGTACATGATCTTAGAGCAAATACAGTTTGGTTTGGTCATGGAATGATTTTAACATAATTAAATGGCTGGGCGACAATTCCTGTGTGTTTTTTTTTTTTTTTTTTGCTCTTCGGAGTCAGGTTTTGGTTAATTGTATGTCATATAATAGATGGGTGGCTGAACAGATGGACTCATGTACAGTTGGATGGTAAATGATAGATGGAAAGACAGTTGGAATGCCAGACTGTTCGATGCTGATGACTGATTGTTGGATGGATTGAGGCAATGATGGACAAAAAAATGGATCAATAAATGGGACAATAAATGAACAGATAGACATGGCTTAATAGATGACTGACAGGCATGTACTGTATATGACAAACATCCATCCATCCAATTTTCTCAGCCGCTTATCCTCACCTGAAGCCAATCCCAGCTATCTTTCGGACAGGAGGCGGGGTATACCCTGAACTGGTTGCCTACCAATTGCAGTCTGTCATAACCAGAACTCGAGGGCGGACCCGAATGCACGACTCGGTGGACAGGAAGGCGGTTAGGAGAAATCTTTATTTGTTCCAATGTCGGTAGCCGGGGAGTCAGTCAGAACAAGCAGCAGGAACAGGAGCGACAGGCTTACGGGGTTGGTCAGGAAACAGGCAGAGGTCGGTACACGGGAGGTTGGTGTCAGGAATTCGGAAGTGCGGGAACGAGGAATGGGTTGCGACGATCTGGCAAAGACAGAGCGTCCGCTGGGTCCTATATATACCAGGGGTAATTACCGTCGATGAGGCGTAGGTGTGCGGAAACCCGCACAGCCAGGGCTGGACCGGCAGGCCCATGACAGTACACCCCCCCCGCCCCCTTAATGGCCGGCTCCAGATGGCCCAGGGGCTTCAGGATGAGATGCGTGGAAATCTCTGTTGAGGCTGGGGTCAACAATGAAGCAGGACAGGATCCAGGAACGCTCCTCTGGGCCGTACAGCTCCCAATCCACCAGGTACTGAACCCCCCTCCCTCTACGACGAGATGACAACAGACGGTGTACCAAGTACACTGGGCCACCGTCGATCATGCCCGAGGGGGGGCGGGGTGTGGCTGACCGGGGGAAGCAGTGGTGACGGACGAGCTGGACGGAGCCTGCTCACATGGAAGGTGGGGTGGACCCTCATCGATCTGGGGAGCTTCAGTGAGACAGCGACAAGGTTAATGATTTTGTTGATGGGAAACGGACCCACGAGCTAGCTTGCGCGATTCCGTCCGCAGCGGAAGTTCCTTTGTGGACAACCACACACATTGTCCCACCTTGAACGCTGGTGCCCTTCTCCTCTTGAGATCCACTGCGGACTTGTAGGAGATGCCCATACGCACCAACGTCTTACGAGCTATTTCCCAGGTCCGCTTGCAGCGTCTCACTACCGCCAAAGCGGATGGTACCATGGAGAAGAGAGGGAGGATACCCGTGCACTATGTGGAATGGAGCCATACCCGTGGAGGTGGAGGGCAGGGAGTTGTGGGCATACTCCACCTCTCCGAAGTGCTGGCTCCATGTGCTGTGGTCGTGCGATGCCAAGCAGTGTAGGTCGGTCTCCAGGTCTTGGTTTATCCTCTCAGTCTGCCCATTGGTCCGCTGGGTCCTATATATACAAGGGGGTAATTACTGTCTGTCATGATCCTGCCGCTTCAGCACGAGCTGTGCAGCTGCGCTGATTGGGAGGCACACACCTGTGCCTCATGCGGCCTAATCATCGCTCCCTGGTGCCTCTCGCTGCGCGGCAACGAAGACACCGTCCTCCCACTCCTCGCCGGCAACGGTGAGACCGGCAGACTCGCAGCTGGTGGCGAAGCCTCAAGCCCAGAGGGAGGAGGAGCCGCCTAATCACGAGGCGTTCCGCCGCGAAATGCGGGCAGAGATAGAGCGGCAGAGCGCCGAATTGGCGGCTCTCACGGCCCAGGTCCGTCAAGGATTGGCGAACCAGCCGACCTACGCTGACGTCGCAACGGCGACGGACTCGCTGCTGACTCAGGTTCACGTGGCAGTTGGAACTGACCCGCTCCCGAGACACGCCCACGTGTCAGTTTCGACTGACTCTCCGCCTGCTCAGGTTCACGTTGCCATGGAAACCGACTCGTCCCCTTGCCAAGTGGACGCCACAGTGGGAACAGACTCGGCACCTCAAGTGCACGTCGCAGTGTTGGCCGTTCCGAGCAGAGCTCATGCGGCAGTTGGAACTGAGCCGCTCCCAGACACGCCCACGTGTCAGTTTCGACTGACTCTCCGCCTACTCAGGTTCACGTTGCCCTGGAAACGGATTTGCCACCGCGCCATGCCCACGTTGCTGTTTCTACGGATGCACTGCAAGCTCACGTGGCAGTGGGGACCGACCCGATGCCGCCTCACGTTGCTGTCCAGAAGGTGGCGACGTCTCCACAGCCGCTTCTCGTCCGTGCTCTGGAGTGGCAGTGGCGACCGGCCCGCGGACGCTCCACACTCCTGCTCTGTCGGCGACGGGCACGCCCTCACGTTCCTGTCCAGGAGGGGGCGGCGACGGCGCCGCCTTCTCACGTTCCTGTCCAGCAGGCACTGGGGAGTTCTGTGGAGCCACCCAGGAGCTGGAGAGACTTCGGGGTGGCGGTCATGGCTCTGGTCCTGCTCTCCATCATATTCTTCGCTCCTGAGTTCGCCCAGCTGCTTCAGGACCTGGCCTTGTTGGCGACCAATCCCTGGTCATCTTGCAACGACGGCGTGGGAGGTTCTCGTCCGGAGCAGTGGCCTGCCTCGTTCTGGTTCCTGCTTCGCAGTTTTGTTCCTCACAGAGGTCGTCCGCCCGAATCGCCCCGTGGGGACCCTGGTGCTTGGCGTCCGGGTCGTCCGCCTGACCTGTCCACCCGGACGCCTCGTGTTTGGTGGCCTGGATGGCCACCAGTCTGGGGTTCGGGGGGGGCGTGCCCTCCTCCGGATCCCCTTCCGCCCACCCCTGCCTGTGTTAATTAGTGTCTGTTTTTTTTTTTTCTGGGAGCCGTGCCTTTGAGGGGGGGGGGGTACTGTCATGATCCTGCCGCTTCAGCACGAGCTGCGCAGTTGCGCTGATTGGGAGGCACACACCTGTGCCTCATGCGGCCTGATCATCCCCCGTATATATAGGACCCGGTGACGACTGGTCCTCCGCCAGTTCGTTGAGCTTTATGTCCCGTTCCAGCACTCTCGTACTCCTGACTGAACCTGTGTGCACCGACCTCCGTCGGTTCTCTGACCAACCTTGTAAGCCTGACTCATTGACACTTCTGCCTGCATTGTTTCCCCGTGCACCGGACTGCCTGCTCGATCCCCGAACTCTCCATACAATAAACGTGTCTCTTCTTGAACTACCTTGCGTCTTCCGAGTTCCTGCATTTGGGTCCTACCTCTCGTTCCGATGGGACGTGACACTGTCGATGAGGTGCAGGTGTGCGTCTCATAATCAGTGCAAGTATGCAGGGACCCGCACAGCCAGGGCTGGACCGGCAGGGCCGTGACACAGGCCACATATAAGTAAACACCCATTCACATCCACTGTCAAACCTAGGGGCAATTTAGAGTCTCCAATTAAGCATGGCTTTGGGATTTGGGAGGAAACCCTCGCAGGCACCTGGAGAACATGCAAACTCCACACAGGCTTTAAACTTGGTCCTCAAAACCGTGATGCCAACGCTCTACAGTTGCTCCACTGTGCCACCTGTGTATGACATGTATAATTAAATAACAAATGTATATGGCATGTATAATTAAGTGGATAAACAGATGGATTTTATGGACAAAAAAAAAATAAAAGGTAAATTGATGGCTAACAAACAAATCTGTGATGAGTAACAAATCTTTTCCTCTCATAACCTGCCACCATTGGTGAGTTACAAAGATGGAAATCAAAGAGCAACATCTGGCTCCAATATGCAATTAGCCTTCCCTCTGTGGGAATCTCCACACACAGGAGAAGAAAGGTGGCACGTTGGTAGGTCATGAAAAAGAAAGTTTACTCCAACAGTAACGGTAATTGAGCTGCATCAACACGCCTGTGAAATAATATGTCAAAGATTGCCGGCTCATGGGCGGGATGCGGGGAAATTGTGTGTTAATGCATGGAGGTGTCTTGGCAGTCAGCAACATTTCGGCTAAATGGGTTTGCTGCGCCTCTTCGGAAGGCAAATCTATGAAGTAGCTACTTGGGCATTAAGGAAATCCATTTACAATGATTGAAGCTATCCAGTTGAAACTGCAGCAGTCAATCAGTCTTTTCACTCTCAAGGGCCAGTACATCTTACATATATTTAAAAAGAGAGGCAATCTCTGTGAGAATACAAAAATATTCTCTTGCCATTATGCCAACAGAATATTAAATCCTTGATCCGGCGTCACAGGGGACCGAGCCAGCGACAGCAGGGGTTTCAAATCACATGAAATTGTGCGCGCTTTTGCTTTTTCAGCATGCGCTTGACTACCTAATCGCATCTTCTAATAAGAGATACCTCCCACACAAAGACACTGCTTGATTATTGGAAACACTTTCTCCACATTGACTCTTTCCAATATCATATAATTGGGTATAAGGCATACTTTTTATTCATGCTCAGTACAATTTGTGTGTTATCAATTTTCATATTTGCATTGTCCAATAACTATATTGTTTTCCCGTGCCAGTGGATTAAATGAAATCGGGTAATAGATGATTTTAATTTCAGGCAGCTGTAGCATTTACCATGTATTAAAGGCTGGTGTAATTCATTTGTTAGCAAATACGTGCAAGAACAATTCATTTTTTAAGTTGCATTTAATCATATTAACCAGAAGCAGTTCAGAAGTTCTAAATAATTATTATAACAATTCACATTAAACAGCAACTGATGCCATCAGCTCAAATCAGTGCATTGATTTTTGCCGATTTTGGCAGTTTGGTTATGTAAAAAATCATAATGATACTGTACTTTGTAGTTAGTTTTGCTTTAGTCTTTAGTCTTGTTTTGATCAATTTAGAATCAAGTTAACATGGTAGTGCCATCTTTAGTGAAATATGTTTTTATGGACAGAGGACTTAAGATGGAGTCATTAGTTGTTTTGATAGAAATGGCTCTATTTTCATAGATTGGTCATATACAGCAGGGCGCAAATTCCAGCGGATTCTGATTTAGTGACAGGTCAGTCTAAACCTAGGCCAGCTCAGACCACATCTAACTTCCGGCACAGCTACTTGAATGTGTTTTTTTGTGAATTTCATCAGTGTACAGGTGGATGGATGCATAGTTTCATGGACATATTTTTGTCGTCAGTTGTTATCACTGGATCATCTATGCATCCATTTTCTGAGCCGGTTATCCTCACAAGGGTCAGGGGAGTGCTGGAGCCTATCCCAGGTATCTTCAGGAAGGAGGTGAGTTCACTCTGAATTGCACATAGAAATAAACAACCATTCACATTCACACCTAAGGGCAATTTAGAGACTCCACTTAATGGATGTCATTGGGGTGTGGGAGGAAACCGGAGTGCGTGGAGAAAACCTACGCAGGCACGGTGAGAACATGCAAAGTCCAAACAGGTGGGGGCGGGATTTGAACCCAGTCCTCACAGCTGCAAGGCTAACACTCTAACCAGTCACTCCACTGGTCCTCGATACCAGATCAGTCTGTATATAAAGTTTGTGATTTTTTTAAAATTTTCATCATAGAATAAGTTTCTTCAACAAATTTATTATTATGATGAAAACAGAAAAGTCACTGAAAATCCAACAATTTTTTTTCTTGCTTATTTTTATTAAGAAGTAATCAGAGTATAATTTAAGTGTCTCGCTGGAATAAAAGGGAAACAAAGAGGTTCTAAGTAATGTGCTAATGCACTGTCTTTATGTGTTTACTAACTGAAATTTGTTACGACAAAAAACACAACTGATTGAGGCAATTCACCACAAAACATGCATCTCATTTATTGTTTCCTGGAAATGTAAATACAATAAAATTATAAAGCGGGCAATTTCTTTCTTCCCCTATCAAGGCTATTACAATGTTGTCATGCTCAGCCGGCCACGCTTCTTTACCGTTGTTTTGCATGCGTACACAGGAGGCTCCCGAGGGAGTTTTTCCGAGGAGTTTAATTAAAGAAAGAGACTTATCGCTGGCTGTGTGAAATGTTTTATGCGTATCAGTATCTGCAAATTACAGTGCTATAAACACCCCCTGAATAATTAGAAGGGTTGCTTAAAAAAAGCTCGTGTTGGTTAAACCACATTGCAGCCATGTGAAACTTCATACCAATTAGAGACAACTCATTAAGTGCTCTCACGCATTGCATCGAAAATAATCATTTGTTTGTACCGGATCCCAGACAATGACTATAGAAAATTCCATTTTACTTTAACAGGTATCACACCTGAACCAGTGTGTGATGAATTGAGGTGCAAAAATCATAATACTTGCACTATGAAGAGGAAGGTTAAAAGGTGTTAAATATTGTGAAATTTTGTATCAATCAAATATGTAAATACAGTACAGGGCAAGTATTGTCACAACTTTTTCATAATTAAAGTGGATGCACCATCAAATTGCAAAATATGAATGAACTCATTCAGTGTTCAGTAGTAATAAGTCCATCCATCCATCTGTTTCCTTCACGCTTATCCTCACAAGGGTCGCGGGAGTGCTGGAGCCTGTCCCAGCTGTCCATGGGCAAGAGGGAGGGTACACCCTGAACTGCCAATTAGCGGGCACGTGGAGACAGACAACAGCTGCACTCAGAATCACACCGAGGGGCAATACAGAGGTCTGATTAATGTTGCATGTTTTTGGGATGTGGGAGGAAACCGGCCTGCCTGGAGAAAACCCAAATAAGCATGGGGAGAACATACAAACTTCACACAGGCAAGGCTGGGATTTGAACCCCAGTCCTCAGAAATGTGAGGCCAATGCTTTACAGCGGCACCACTGTGCCGCCCTACTAATAAGTCATTCTCATAAATTGTTATCAAGAAATATCAATATTAACTATCAATATTTGAATAAATCCATTGACCAGTAACAGTTGAAGGAATCATGTGAATAATTACACAACGTAAAATCTAACAACTGAAGTGCTTACACGTATACCAGCTAATCACATAATTGTCTGCTTGTGCTAAATACACAAAAAAATGGTCAGAAAAAGCCATATCCTTAAGGTCAGCTGAGAGAATGTCAACATCCTTACAGATGACCAGGTCTAAGATGTGACCTTGAGTTGGACTCTTAATGTCGCAAATGGAGAGAACGATGGACCTAAGAGCAGGCAGAGGCAGATCGGTTATGATGAACAGTTTATAATGGAAGGTAATAGAGGTGGTCCTACTTGCCTTGGCAGGCAGTGGCAAGGACAGGTGGCAGGCAGTGGTGAGCTGGCTTGGCAGTGGTGTGGCAGGAATGACGTAGATCAAGAACATGGGGGATTCACTGATAAGAAGGAGGGACACATGAGTCATTATAGTGGACGAGGAATAGTGTGGCTCATGTGTGGCAGGTTGGCCATGGTACCGCTTGGAGAAGCTGCAACACTTTGGTGAGGAATTCCTGGAACAGGCAGGCTTATGGCAGGTGGTAACGATTGCTGACAGGTGCGTCGCTTGAGGAAGGTGCTGGGAGGAGTGGGGGGCAAGAGGGCGCAAGGCACCACCCAGGCTTTTACAATGGTACTACTGACTTTAGAGAGGTCAACTATTACAGTGTAGCAGAGACTTCTTTCGATTTTATTTCCATGTTGTCAACTTGAATGTCAAAGTCTCCTGTTATGATAAAAATAGTAAACAGTACAAATAACTGACAGAAGTTCTGAAAAATCCTCCATAAATGTTCTACTGTATCTAGAAAGTCTATGATTAAAACAATAACCTTTGTGTGACCTTTAAAAAAAAACAATATTAAAAGAGTTAAAATCAGTCAGTATAATTTATTTACACTGAAATAATGACTCGAAAATAACAGCGATACAACCCACTGCCTTTTTCCCCCTATTCAACACTTGTTCATAAAATTAAAATTTGTTCTGGTTGTGCCATTTAGAATGGCATTACAGCTATTTCTGTTAACTCTGTACTAGGTGTTCTCTCTGAAAAAATGTTTCACATCCTGTGATATTTCACTCTTTACTCAAAAAGCTTTCAAAGTTTTTTAAAATCATATATTTGAATGCTGGCGGAACAATGGCGCAGCTGGAAGGCATTTGCCTCACAGTTCTGAGGAGCCAGGTTCAATCCCAGCCCCACCTCTATAGAATTTGCATGTTCTTCTCATGCCTGCGTGGGTTTTCTCCAGGCACTCTGGTTTCCTCCCACACCCCGAAAACATGCACAATTAATTGGACACTCTCAATTGCCCCTAGGTGTGATTGTGAGTGGGACTGTTGTCTGTCTGCATGTGCTCTGTGATTGCCTGGAAACCAGTCCAGGGTTTAGTCTGCCTCCTGCCTGTTGACAGCTGTAAAAAGTTCCAGAACTCCCGCGACCTTTGTGAGGATAAGCGCCCAAGAAAATGGATGGATGGATGGATGAATATTTCAGACAGATATCCCTGCCTCCACAAATTCAAGTGCTTTCATTCTTTTAAAAGCTAAGGGCACTAACTTTTTTTTTTGCCACAGTTGGGGCTTTGCTTTGGCTTGAAGAGAGCAAAAGCCAACTAAAGCGAAGAGTCATCAGCGAGGTGGAAGAGGAGATGGCACACCAGATCCACCTTATCGGTTGTCAATTTAATGGAAGTCGGGATCGCCATTGGGCTTGCACTATGTGGGGCAGAATGAAGGCTCGCTAATTTGTGTGAGACAACACGGCTTGAATTTTGCAGGAAAGTAATAGGGTGTAAAACATGATTATCTTTTAGCTCATTTCCTGAATGCACATCACATAAAGTTCTCCACATGCTAAGACACCCTCGGAGCTGTTTAAAAATGTGAAAAAAAGGTCTAATTTTATCAATACCCAAGAATCTGTCTGGCCAAATTGAGGGCCATTTATTGTGACAATTTAACATTTCAGAAAAACATTTGTACGAACACATTGAAGAAAATTCTCATGACCTTTTAATTTTGTAATTGTTATTTTTTTCAAAATCTACTTTTTTCTTGGACTATAATTCCAACAATTGCCCAAAAAAATGTTTTTATCATTAAAAATAATATGCTCCCATTGCAAGCTGCTTTGCAATGAAACCTTCTCCCACAATTAAGCTAAATTCCCAGTTTGATTTAATCCATGAGAAAATTAAAGGTCTAATTTAAAGGACAAAGTCTGGACACCTTATGAAAAAGTCCTACGAAGAGAATAGTCTGGAAGTTTTAGATTAACATGCGTATAAAAAGGTTTTAGGCCTTCCATAAATAAATAATGGGGGGGTGATGTCCTTTTCTACTTAATTGGATCAGTAATTGCGACTTTCACATTGACAGAAATAGCGCGTGACAGCACTGAGCTCCGGCTAACCTTCCTCAGCGCCCTCCGAGCATCCGGCGTTAAACATGGCGAATGAAAGAGAAGCTGACAAGCGTCGCTCTTGTAATTGAGATTCATGGAGATTCATTCAGCCTTGACCTGAACAACAAGGAAATCCTCTGCAGCGTGAAGACACTTTTGTTTCATACCCTCTCAGAAAGTTAGCAGGAAAGATGACACCACGTATTTATTCTCATTTTGCGTATCATCTGTATGCGTCCATTTTACATAACCATAATTGGGAAGGTAGAGCAGGGGGTTGGGATGAAGTCACATTTGTTTAAGATTAATTGAAAATAGTAACTCTTTTACATCTTTACATGAGAACCCTTTCATATCTGACATATTTTTCATTTACATGTTGTATTACAGCCCTGCGATTGGCTGGAAACCAGTCCAGGGTGTACCCTGCATCCTGCCCGATCCCGACTGGGAATGGGCTCCAGCACTCCCGTGACCCTCGTGGTTCAGAGAATGGATGGATGTTGTAATACATTAATTGGAAACTCTAAATTGCCCTTAGGAGTGCAAATGGTTATTTGTTTGTGCCCTCCAATTGGCTGGCAACCAGTTCAGGGTACATATATATATATTTCATAGACTGGTCATGTGCAGCAGGGCACAAATTCCGGATATATATACAGAACTGGAGGTGGCAGAAATGAAGATGTTGAGGTTCTTGCTAGGAGTGAGCAGGTTGGGCAGGATCAGAAATGAGCACATTAGAAGGACAGACAACGTTGGATGTTTTGGAGACAAGGTTCGAGAGAGCAGACTTCAACGGTTTGGACATGTCCAGATCCGAGAGAGTGAGTATATTGGTAGAAAGGTGCTGAGGATGGAGCTGCTAGGCAAAATAGCAAGAGGAAGACTAGAGAGAAGGTTGATGGATGTTGTGAGGGAAGACATAAGGACAGTTGGTGTTAGAGAGGAAGATGCACGAGATAGGCTTACATGGAAAAAATGACATGCTGTGGCAACCCCTAATGGGACAAGGTGAAAGAAATAGCTGTCTATCTATCTATCTATCTATCTATCTATCTATCTATCTATCTATCTATCTATCTATCTATCTATCTATCTATCTATCTATCTATCTATATCTATCTATCTATCTATCTATCTATCTATCTATCTATCTATCTATCTATCTATCTATCTATCTATCTATCTATCTATCTATCTATCTATCTATCTATCTATCTATCTATCTATATATGCTCTGTTATTGGCTAAGCAGCACGGCGTCGCAGCTGTAGAGCACTGGCCTCACAGTTCTGAGGACCAGGGTTGAAATTCCAGCCTGACCTGTGTGGAGTTTACATGTTCTTCCCGTGCCTGCGTCGGTTTTCTCCGGGCATACAGTTTCCACCCACATCCCAAAAACATGCAAATTAATTGGACACGCTAAATTGCCCTGAGGTGAGATTGTGTTGCGACTGTTGTCTGTCTCTATGTGCCCTACGATCGCCTAGCAACCAGTTCAGGGTTTACCCCACATTCTGTCCGTTGATAGCTGGGACGGACTCCCACACTCCCATGACCCTCGGGAGGATAAGAGGCAGAGAAAATTGATGTATGTATGGATGTATGGATGGATGGATGGATGTTATTGACTAATGATTTGATCTGCTTTTGGGTCACAATCAGCTGGAATAGGCTCCAGTGCCCCGCAACCTATAATGGTTTACTGTAAGTGGTGTAGAAAATGGATGGATAATGTTTCATGAGAATTAATTTAAGAAAATGACCACTGACATTCACATATTGTCTTTGTTGCTGAGGGTCATCAATCCCTTCTTGACAGTGGTTCTCATTAGAGTTGCAGGTGATCAGAGTGTTAGGCAGTACACAATGGACTGTTTTCTAGTCAACCACAGAGCACATTATTCAAGTCAAGATTGAGTATTTTATTGCATTTTTATTAACAAATCATGAAAAGTTATCTACTTTCGACTGAAGTGATGGGAGGAGTGGTGGCTCATTTGACTAAATTGAACCAATAGAATCAGCTCAATATAATGATTGCGTCAAAACCTTCATTCAACAAATCATTCTTTTGTTGGTTATTGAGTTCATGATTCAGGCCTAGGGTTCACAATAACTCTGTAATGCATTCACTGATCCAGGGCCAGTGCATTCACAGATATTAGTAGACAGTCATTCACAAGCTTTACTTTGTGTAGTATAAAATAAATGCACAAAAATTAATGTGCCGTGAATGTGAGACTTCCTTTTTATATGCTGTAAATGACCAAATATTTAAACAAAGAAAGGCAGGGAGTGAGAATTCCAAACTTGGGCAATAATAATGGCCAAGGGTGTCAGGGTGGTAAAATGCCAAATTGTAAAATAAATAAATAAATAAAATAAAATACTAATAAATAAAAAACTGAACTGAACAAGGCAGATATGCGGGAAACAGAATGTCACACTAGTACAATATTTATAAAACCATAGAGACTGTTAGAAATACCATTCAGACACAATGTTAAACGGTAACATGGAAGTACAAGTAAGAGCTAAATGAATGCCGTGGCAATGAGAATGAGCACACCAATAATTTGGCATCTTCCTTCCGTCTCCTCAGTGTCTAAATGCCCTGCCAATTGTAATCGCTGGCAGGTGCAAGGCCAGAGTACTCCAGCCGCCACATCTCTAAGGTGACTGCAGAAAGAATGACAAAAAAACAGATCATGATGGCAGATATACAGAATCATGTCAAATGGTTAGCGACTCATGAAAACTAGATGAAGAACTGCACATTCAACAAAGGTTCAGTGGCGTTTGGTTGAGTTGCTCCATGTGGAGTAAGTGTAATTGTGTTTAATAATCATAAACCTCATATTCCTCATCCCTCTCGTGATGCTACTCTGCTTTTGTCATCATTTTTTTTTATTAGTGCTCCCTAATCTTCGATCAACAACTACTTACTTATTATCGTGATAAATGTAACGAGGCATCTATCATGAGTTTATTCACTCATAACAGTTTGTGCAATGGAGGTTAGTAATCATGGACCCGCAGAACATTTTACACTCCCTTCTTTCCTCATAAAACTGAAGAAGGTTTTCTATTACCTGATCAAATGCAAGGAAGATCGAGTCTTCTTTAGAACTTGTCACAAAAAGACTTGAGTTGGTTTCCTTACACGCCTTCTCATTCCATGACTTAGTAACTTAGAGTGAATTAGATGACATTCCCAAATGAAGGACAAACTGGCCTCACAAGATGAGACGAGTGTGGAGAAACTAATTGGACAACAACCTGAACAATCCAATTGGACTCTATTGAATCCCCTCAGAATTAAATGACCTGGATGAATGAGAATATTCACAGGCATAACCAAGCCATCTATCAGATTGGTCACTGGTCCGTGGGAATTTAAGGAGCCATCAACCACCAAGTCCTAACCATTTTTCGCATCTTCGCTACAGACCCAGTGACTAGCATGGTTGTGAGGGGGTTGGGGGTGTCACTCCAGCAGCAGATGAACCCGTCAGCTCAGCAGTACATTTGTCTTACTCAAGCTCTCAGGTGTCTGGGTTTCACCAATTTCTACAGGTGATTAATCTATAATTACAGTATTAAAATTGAACTTTTGACACTGTTAAAATCCACAAAATTTCCTTTTGTCCAGACCTCAGAAATTGAATCTGCCTTTGTGCTGCTTAAGTGGTTGTTTACCACTTCAGTTGTTCTTACTGACCGTGATCCAGGTCGCTAATATTTTGTAGAGGTTGACAACTTTGATAGAGGAGTGAGAGTGGTTCCACTCCAGCCACCCCAAGTCAATCAAAAGTAGTTTAACAGAGTATAATTATGACGGTGGGAATAGAAAGCTATCGATTCTTGACAGTTTTCATTTTGCTATTACCTACAGACCATCCCCACAGAAACTCGAGACAGCTTTTACAGGGTCTACAGCGTTGTTCTGAACAACTAACTTTTGTCCCTGTGGATTTACGTGCTGAAGTGCTACCATAGGGACGTCGGTTGAAACTGGGGTCTAAATAAGGACATTAGAGAATTAATTGCCGCTGGCTTTGTCTGTGCCACTCATTGTCCCACAGTTAGTCTTTTACAACCAAATCTCCTCCCTACCCACCCCTTGTCCCATATTTTCCTCAATTTTATCACCAGTCTTCCTTTGTCATGTGGCAACTGAATCCTCTTCAATGTAGTGGACAGTGTTTCCATTGTGGCACACTACACAGTTTCTCCAAAGTTGGCTTCCACCTTGGAGACATCTTAAATCCTTGTGAAATACATTTTTCACTTCTGTTGCAATCTGGGCGGCATGGTGATTCAGCTGGTAAAGCGTTGGCCTCACAGTTCTGAGGACCTGGGTTTGATCCAGGCCCCGCCTGTGTGGAGTTTGCATGTTCTCCCCATGCCTACGTGGTTTTTCTCTGCGCACTTCGGTTTCCTCCCACATCCCAAAAACATGCAACATTAATTGGACACTCTAAATTGATCCTATTTGTGATTGTGAGTGTGGCTGTTTGTATCAATGTGCCCTGCGATTGGCTGGCAAACAGTTCAGGGTGTATCCCACCTCCTGCCCGTTGACATCTGGGATGAGCTCCAACATTCCCCCGAACCTCTTGAGGATAAGGAGAAAAGAAAATGGATGAATGGGTGGATGTTGCATTCTGTTCTACCTGGTCTCGTACATTGGACAACAGTTCATGGTGTAGAGGGTATTCTTCAAAGCTATGTGTACCTATTACAGCCTTTCCTCTGGTTCATACCCTGAGTCCAATGGCAAAACAGTGTCGGCAAACGAAGATTTTGAAGGCCCATTCTGTTTCATTAGTGAGCACCACCCTCCAGCACTGGCTCCATACCTTTTTTACTCAGTACCGTAGTTTACTTCTGCCAACATGAATAGTTTAACTTATTTTTTTTTACCAGTTTTCATTTATGTATATAAGATTGTATTTCGTCTGAGATACAAATTTCTGTGTTTCTAACTTGTATGTACAATTTTTGAGGTTTTGTTTCTTTGTAATCTAGCAGATGGCATACTGAATGACAGGTTAGCACATCTATCTCACAGTTCTAAGGACTGGAACTCGAATCTCGACCCTGCCTGTGTGGAGTATGCATGCCTTCCCATGCATAGATTTTCTCCAGGTACTCGGGTTTCATCCCAGATCCCCACAATATGCAGTGTAGGATAAATTAAGACTCTAAATTGCCCATAGGTGTAAATGTTGGTGTGAATGGTTTATAGGACAGTATGTGCCATGCGACTGGGTGGCAACCAATTCAGAGTGTAGCCTGCCTCTCCATCGAACATGGATGGGATAGGCTCCAGCATCCCTGTGACCCTAGTGAGGATAAGTGTAATGGAAGATGAATGAATGAATGCCATTTAGTGGACTCTTCCTTGTGATGATGGCTTCAATAACTTTTAGTTGGATTTAAAATGTTTTAATTTATTACAAGTGACGTACATTTGCATTATGTCTCGGTTATTGAAGTTCATCCATCAAGCACTTGTCCACATTAAGGCTTACGGTTGAAGCCTCTCTCAGCTGATTTTGTTCCACTCTGGACTGTTTTCCAATGAATCACACGGTGTGCTATTGAAGTCATTCTTTCATGCATTTTCCATACCACTTATCCTCACGATAGTTCCAGGCGTGTTGGAGCCTATTCTCGCTAATTCTGGACGAGAAGCACTCTGAATAGGACCCCAGCCAATCGCAGGACACAAATAAACAATCCTTCACACTCACTTCTTGAGATGAGACCAGTGCACAGAGAAAACCTATGCAGGCATGGGGAGAACATGTAAACTCTCCAGAGGCGGGGCCTGGATTTGAACCTCGGTCCCCAGAACTGTGAAGCCAACACCCTACAGCTGCTTCACCATTCCACCGCGATTACACTAATAGATTTATTTTAGGTAATATAACATATATTTGTTTAATAGATTTAGCAGGGCAGTACATGACAGCTATTTTCCCATTCTTATGAAATGATTGGTTGGTATACAGGAATTTATGTTTTTGGAAAATAGTACCATATTACTGCTTTTCATAAAACAGAGTCATTTGTCTTAATGTGGTTACATTATTGAACCAAATTTTGTGGAGATGTTTTAAAAGGGGCGACACGGTCACTCAGCTGGTAAAGCGTTGGCCTCACAGCTCTGAGGTTCTGGGTTCAATCCCGGAATTCAACTCTGAGAGATGTACCTGAAAACCTGGTTCTCATCTGGCATGTGGGCATCTTATCACTGTTTGCTGATGTGCATGTCGAGATTAGTGTTGATTTATCTGCTTTATCAACACTTTCATTTACAAGAAGGAAATCCACTGCCAAATCTGGGCTGCCAAGGCTATATTAACCATCACACAAGTCACCATCAGATAGTCTAGCCCACAAGTACAAGTAAGTCCTTTGTCTTGAAACAAATGATGAGTTTCTCTGTGGAAACATCTCATCATTGACAAAAATAACACACACACACATTCACACACCACACACACACACACACGCACACACACACACACACACACACACACACACACATATGTGCACATATATATACATATATATATAATTTTCTTGTCATGATTGTTTTTTTGTTTGTTTTGTTTCTGTTTCTGTAAATTTAAATTGTTTTGTTTCATGTTATCTCATGTTTTTCTGTGTCACTTGTTCATCTCTCGTCTACTTGTTGGGTTTTCACTTTCACCTGTCCTTGTTAGCTCTGTTCCCAATGTCAACCAATCAGCCCCTTCCTGCCGCTTGTGTCCAGTCCTGGTGTGCAACTTTGCCTCTGCAGTTTTTGTATTCAGTTTCCTGCTTTCTTTCAGTCTGTGTCAGTCCATTGTTGTTCTTGTCATACATTATGCTTTCTTAGGCCTGTCATATATTTTGGCAGTAATGAGTGTTTTGTCAACTAGTTGTTTTTTTTTCTTTGTTTTGTGATGTCTGCCTGCGTGGATTTTTTCGGTACACTCCGGTTTACTCCCACATCCCCCCAAAAAATGCATCGATTAGAGACTCTAAATTGCCCTTAGATGTGATTCTGAGTCTCTATGTGCCCTGCAATTGGCGGGCAACCAATTCAGGGTGTACCCTGCCTCCTGCCCGATGACAGCTAGAAGAAGCTCCAGCACTTCCACAACCCCTTGTGAGGATAAGCGGCTCAGAAATTGGATCGATGAATGAATTAAAGTTTTTTTTTTTTTTTTTTTTTATCTTGACTCTTGACTGACTGATTTTTTTTTTTTGTGGGCAACTATGTAAATTTAGTATTTAAATTTTTCCATGAACCTTGTTTGCCTTTTTTTTTTTTTCAAGAGAAATGTTTGGGAAATTATGCCTGCTCTTTATCTCCTGCTTCCCCACATCTGAGTTGAACTTTTGCCTGCACTGCATCACGACCAAGATGTACAATTCTGACAGAATGAAATGACCAAAGACGGACCGAGCGGGAGGCACATAGCGTTGCCCTGCACGCCGCCAGTCTGCTTGTTATCAGCCTAAGCCTGCCGACTAAACTTACCCTCATCAAATAAGGGCCATCATTATTTCCTCACTGTCCTTTTCAATGGTGTCCTCCACTCATGCTCATGTTCCATATTAGTCTTTTGTTTCATCTCCACTAACTTCTAGATTCTGAAATGGTCGGATTTTGAAGATGGTCCCAATTCACCGTCTTTCTGACTCTTTTTCAAACTGACAAATTATTTTTTTTCTGTTTTTTTCGCTGATTGTTTTTCTTCTACACCAAAGTCACAAAACATGCACTTTAATTGCAATTTACATGCTCTCAGTGGCACTCCCAGCATGCTTTGTGCAAAGCATCTCATTTCTGCTAGGTATATGTTCTGTACATATGTATGTTGGTGGTGGTGGTGGTGAGGGGATTAGGGGGATTGTATCTTTTCTGTATATCATTGTTTGTGATAACTGTCCAACGGTTGTGCAATATCTGATAAAACTGTCGAGTTAGGTCCGATGATGACTAGTCCGCTATGATAAGTAGACACGATCTTGCCGTCCAAAATACCGTTGTAAACAAAAAACACGTGTTCGGCGCGACGTCACTGAAAAGTATCTATTGGCATCCAAACCCGAGTCTATGCATGCCGTCGTCTTGAGTGACTGTCCTGATTGAGGTTGAAACGCACCCTCATCCAGGTTCCGGGTGAGGTTCGAGCTAGTTTGACTGGACAGCGGGTCACAGTGCACCCCGACTGACCGCAGTAGAAACAGAGGTCCTCCCTCCCTCTCCATCTTGTTCACCTAATTGGAGACTCTGCGTCGAACCTGCCACGCGTGAGGGGATGCATACTGAAAGACCTATGCCATGGTCGTGACGAAGGACGCCCACGTTCAGCACGTGTCTGTGGTGCAGCTCCATTCCGCGGTAGCCCAGGCTTCTGATCACGAACACAACTTTGGACCAGTTAGCGGAAAAGGCGGCAGACTGCAACTTAAAGTGCAGCTCATCTTGGACAATGAGGGGCTTAATATGGCCCGGGTCCCCGGAAAACCGTTCAAGGCGGGAGAGCAGTGAGCAGAAGGCTCTCTGAGCGTTGGACACCAGTGACGGAGCTGGCTCGGGGGTACGTGAAAGTGCCCCAGCACCTGCTGGATCCGGACTGGCGCCAGCTCCACTGGACGAGGATGTGGACAAGGATGCGAGCTGGGTCATTACCTCCTGTAGCTGGTGGCCAACCATCTGGAGAGCTCCTTCAAGTTCGGCGAGACGTTGACCTTGAAGCTGGAGAGCATGGTACACCAGATCCTAGTCGGCTGGGTCCATGTTATGGCCAGATCGTTCTGTCGTGGCCAGAACTCATGGCTGAACCAAAATGCACGACTCACGAGGCTTAGGAGCAGTTTGGGAAGCCTCTTTATTCAGTCCAAGGTCAAAACACCAGCAAGCAGTCCACGGAGACAGCAGTAGCAGAATTGGCAGTCATGAGAGGAAGGTCAAGAGCAAGGCAGGGTTCGGTAAACGGGGTAGCAAGACCATGGACTGTCATGAGCAAGGCTTGACCACATACATTGTATAATGTATGGACAAGGAGTTGCAGGAACGTGGCATAAGCACAATAATCTGCCAAAGACCAGACTGCACACGTGGCCATGTATCTGTGAATTGTAATTACTGGGACGAGGCACCATTGTGCGCATCTGCTGTTTGAGGCAGGTGGGCACCACATCGGGGACCGGCACACCCTTGACAGGGACCGGCACGGCCATGACAATTTTCTTAGCTGCTTATCCTCACAAGGGTCGCAGGATTGCTGGACCCAATCCTAGATGTCATCTGGCAGGAGGCGGGGTCCACCCTGAAATGGTTACCAGCCACTCACAGGGCAAATGGAGACAGACAACAGTTGCACTCGCAATCACCGGACTATGGGCAATTTGTCCAATTAATTTTGGATGTTTTTGGGATGTGGGAGGAAACTGGAGTACCCCGAGAAAACCCACGCTGGCACAGGGAGAATATGTACATCCCAAACAGGCGGGGCTGGGATTGAACCCTGGACCTCAGAACTGTGAGACAGATACTTTACACTTGCCCCACCCTGCCGCCCCACACCATAGACATGAATATCATTCCCTCTTCACACACATACCTTTGCTCGGACAGATTTATTGTAAATATCAGACACCAACATGATAACAAGAAAAATCGACACCTACAGACTACCAAAACCACATGCTAGTAATTAAAAAAAAATTGTAGGATCTGTGTCACACAGACAAACTGTAAGGTTTATCACCTCACTGCTGGAAGAACACACAAGTGAAAAAGACAAATGTCTTTTCAAATACTCATGAGGAGAACGGGATTGGCTGACAAGCTAAAATCTCCAACCCCTCTCTGAATGAGCCTCTCCATTCTGTCTCTTTTTATTGCTTTTCTCATGTCACAAGGTCACTAGGTCACTAGAACCAAATGGGGTAATAGTGCTAACAGATTGCAACGCAAGCAGATTCTTGCAAAAAACAACAGTCCTTCAACAGTCAGCAGGGGGCATCTCCTACCGAGCGCGTTTATGGTGTATCCTGGCCAATTTGCTCGAGTTATCAGGGTGCATCTCCTTCCAAGATGCGGCTGGGTGACACTTCCCCCTCACATGGAGAATTGTCCAGAGCAAGCATAATAATTTGTCTGGCTTTGTAGCAAATGCATGATAAATGTATTTACAATAATTCTAACACACACGATCAGATCAACCAAGTCTTGTCTTGTAGGTCCCAACACTCAACAATAAAATACTCACATGATTAGTGGTCTGAGTGCAACTGAGAATGAATAGCCATGCTAATGTTCGATATTCTCTGTTAAATGGTGTGGCGGGACAGTTGAAGGTCTGATACCGTTTAATTGAAAATGTTGTTTTCAAGACACAATATTTCAGTGACATCACAATTTTTTTTTTTTTTTTTACAAATTTCCCTTCATTTTACGTTTTTTTTGGCCCTTGCAATGGTCCAAGACAGTTAATAAGATGCAAGCGTTAGTCTCTGGATTTTTTTTTTTTTAACTTCATCTGCTTTTCTGTCTTATTTTTCAAAGTGACTAACTTGTTACTCTAAGTTCCAGATCGATGTTAGCATGGAGTGAGCTGAAGTGAAGATATAAAACTGTAAAATGTGATAAAGATGTCTGACACAAAAGGCAGAGTGGCATGCCGTTGCCCTCAACAAAAAAAATATGAGCTGTCCCACTGGGAAAAATGTGCTGGGTTCATCCACATTTTGATTTAACAGTGAATATTCCCCTGACATTTTGAGAGTGAATTTGAAAATTCATTTTCTCCAAAGATCACGATCTGACTGGGAAACGAGCTATTTTCATTCAATATGCATGCCAGTTTGGCAAAAATATCCTGTTAGTTTTTCCTGGTATGGTCACTTGACTATGGTCGGGAGACACAGGGGAGATGTTTTTTCCTGGGTCGAGGTTGTCCTCTTTGGGGTTCACTCCCTTTTCCCTTTGCACAGCTCAACTGGGTGTCAGGAACAATAAAGCACTGATTTGCTGGTCCAATGGCTTGATTGGCTCCTTTGCACATTTGAGATCAACGTGTACTCCTCTAATTGATATTCCGCTACTCTTCCCTGGTCACCATCACTAAACCTTGTACTCTTTTCACCTGCACTGGGTCATTTTTTCCCTTGTCATTTCACGTTGTCACGCCTGCAGAGTCCCGTCTCACTCACACATCGATACATATGCCCACACACACTGGACTTGTTACAATACCTGTAACAACTGTAATAGACTCGAGCAAAGTGCAAGTGAAATACCGTAATAAACGAAAGCAAAGCGCACATGCAACTACCTTAATGACCTCAAGCAAAGCGTGCACGCACATTGAAAACAGAACTTTGATATGATTTACAGGGCAAAGACAGACACTCACAATTAGACCTAGAATTAATTTAGAGTCTCCAATCAATGGATAATTTTAGGATGCGGGAGGAAACCGGAGTGCCCGGAGAAAACCCACACAGGCACAAGGAAAACACAGGGAAAACATGCAAACTCCACAGAGGGGGGGTCGGGATTTGAACCCTGGAACTTCACCACTGTGCCATCGGGAATTGAAATATCTTAGTTTAAATGACTTCAGGTGAACCAGAATGATAGTCCCGGTTCCAGTTAGTTCGTGAAGGCATGACCCTACACTTTTTTTTTTAATCTACAACGGTCAGAGGACAAGAATGTTAAAAATGTACTTGATTACTCAAGAACCCCTTTACAACCCACGTCTGCCATTTTGAAGGAATTATATGGAAGATAGACAGCAGTTAAATTGATAAATGTGAGGCTTCTGCCTGCTGCTGCTGCTTTTGGCATCTAGCGCATGCCAATCTTGATCTTTCTGGCATTGTGACGTCACATGACACAAACAGCCTGCTCATTTGGTGTTATGTGCTATTGTTCCATACTGTTGTTCCCGTTATTGAAAGTCATATGATTTAATGATTTCACGATTGTTTATTGTGTTGATTGTACAAATGGATCAGGCAGCGGCAAGAGTTTTTTGGAGGGGCTTTCCAAGTTAAAAATTATTATGTGGCTGAAGATAAGGATAGTCATTCGACGGGAAGAAACATGGTCAGCTTTGGGTGCTTGGCAAGCATTCCATTCCATTCCAAATTATAAGATATTCAAGCAAGGGACACATAATATAAAGGAATACTGTATGCTATGTAACAGTTTGTATCACGTCATTGCAAGATATATGAATATATAGTGCCTATAGTCGTGCTAAAAAATATTGGCACTCCTGTATAAAAAGACGTGCCTTCCTCTCTGATGCCCCTCAACTCTCTGCCACCATGTGCATGCCCGTTACATTTTATTGTAACAAAAGGAAAGATCTTGACATTTGAATGCAATAGGTGATCTTATCTCTACTTTTATGATGCATATTATTGCCCGTGCGATGTTACTTGGGTGTTCATCGTCATCAGTGTCAGGTTCTGGCCTCCTCCTGGCTCAAATGTATGGTTTGATGTATGGTTTTCTCATGTATTTCAAAATCCTCATATTCCAACACGTTGCTCACCATTGCATATAGTGTGCAACACAGTTTATTGTTTTAACTTAAAGGTCCGCTGTCATGAAATGCATGATTTTTAATATGTTATTAATGAAAAAACGGCAGCCGGTATGTACCCAGCCGTTTTTTCACGACAAAACATGACTTTGACGTATATGGCTTTTTGTAACTCCTGCCATGAAAATCCTCTCGACGGATTTGTTTTCGAGAAGAAGCAGGAGTGACGTACAGGTCAGTAGCGCACTCAAGCTGTCTCATCTGTTTATACTTGTTTTACTTGCTGGAAGGTAGCTCGTTGTTCCCTCTTGTTAGGCAAAATGCCGCCTCGTTGTATTGCTGGATATTGCTTAAACACTTGGGAAGATGGATTCACTCTTCATACTTTTTCAAAAGACCCAGTTCGTTATGAAAAATGGATTGCACAGGTGCAAAGGACGAGAGCTTTGTGGGTTCGAAATGACAGGTCAGTGTGTATACAGCTACAAAAATAAATAGTTGGGGGGGGACGTAATCGGTAAGTCAGGGTGTTAAATGTGCCGATTTGCGCATTGGGAGGCTTCTGTGCAACAGCCGCTGAAGGACGGCCTGCGCCGGCCTTGCGGATCACCGCCGGCCTTGTGGATCACTCCCGGACTTGTCGACAGGGCCGAGCTAGCCTTGTGGATTGCCGGCGGCCTTGTCATCACGGCTTCGGCCGGGGTGGCTCGTCGCAGTGGATTGGATATGGAGGTGGTTTGGCCCCGGCATCATCGGCGCTTGCAGGCGGTGTTTTTTTTTTATCACCGTTGTGCGTAGATGGATCGAACGGGGAGGCGGTTTGGCTGCGTTTTTGTCGTCGCCCACGGGCAACGTTGATTTATCACCGCCGTGCGGAGGTGGATCAGACTGGGAGGCGGTTTGGCCGTGGCATCGTCGTCGTCTCTCGTGGGCAGCGTGGTTTTTATCACCGCTGCGCGAAGGTGAATTGGACGGGGAGGTAGTTTGCCTGCATGCGGTTTGGCTGTGATCTGCATATCATCTAAATGTGGCTCAAAACGATGGGGTAATATTGCCCCGGTCACTTCACTCGGTTGTGAGATGTTCTCTTCTTCAAAAAGAGCCTCTGTGTCAGAAGGGCGTGTTCGTCTCCCATAGTAGGTGGAACAGCGCATTTTCAATGTCGAATGTCCTAGTGTGTGTCCCAGTTATCATATATAGGGTATCCATCTTAAAACTTTACCAAACAAATATGAGCGTTCATCTAAAGAATCCCATACAGTATCAGTCGTGGCCCGGGTTAACAACGTCCACCCCTGGCAGGCGACTTCAAATACTTGGTGTCAACAATCCAGAGCAAAGGTGAGTGTGGTAAGAAGTGAAGAAACGCGTCCAAGCAGGTTGGAAGAGCTGGCGGAACGTGTCTGATGTGTTATGTGACAGAAGTGTCTCTACTAGCATGAAGGACAAAGTTTATAAAACAATGGTGAGGCCAGCCATGATGCACGGGTTAGAGACAGTGACACTGAACAGACAAGGGGAAGCAGAGCTGGAGGGGGCAGGAATGAAGATGTTGAGGTTCTCTCGAGGAGTGAGAAAGTCAGATAGGATAAGAAATTAGCTCATTAGAGGAACAACCAACGTTTGATGTTTTGGAAAAAAGTTTCGAGAGCACAGAATTTGATGGCCTGGACATGTCCAGAGGCGAGGGAGTGAGTATATTGGTAGAAGGGTGCTGAGGATGGAGATACCAGGCAAAAGACTGAACGGAAGACCAAAGAGAGGTTTGATGGATGTTGTGAAGGAAGAGATGAGGGCAGTTGGTGTTAGAGAGGAAGATGCAGGAGATAGTCTTCCATGGAAATAGATGACGCGCTGTGGCGGACCCCTCAGGGAACAAAGCGAAAGGAAGAGAAAATGATTTGGGCAGTTAAACAGACAGCATAGGACATAAAAACATAGCAAAAACACAAATTGGAATACAGCTGTCGATTCTATTTTCCATGTACCTTGTTTGCCTTTATGGAAAATGAAATGTTTTGTTGAGATTCCTGGACTCCTGCCTTGCCTCCCTGCTTCCCTGCAAAAGCCTTCATACATCCATCTATTTTCTTGGCCGCTTATGCTCAAAAGTGTCACGGGAGTGCTGAAGCCCATCCCAGCTGTCAATGGGCAGGAGGTGGGGTACACCCTGAACTGGTTGCCAACCAATTGCAGGGCACATTGCGACAAACAACCTTACTCACAATCACACCTCGGGGCAATTTTGAGTGTCCAATTAATGTTGCATGTTTTTGGGATGTGCGAGGAAACCAGAGTTCCTGGAGAAAACCCACGCAGGCACAGGGAGAACATACAAACTCCACACAGGTGGGTCCAGGATTGAACATCAGACATCAGAACTGTGAGGTTAATGGTTTCCAGCTGAACTACCGTGCCGCCAAAGCCTTCATCATGTTTGCAATTTCAAAAGGTTTCGGTAAATCTTTACGGTGCGAATCTGATTTGATAATACTGTATTTAGTGTCTTTGTCTTGCATCATTGCTACCAAAATGTGATGACAAAAAAAAAAAAAATTCTTTTGTTTGAGCATGTTGCCTACAACAGCACATTGGATGACTGGTTTGAGCCTCTCCTTCACTGTTCTGAAGACTGTGGTTCAAATCCCCGTTCCCTGTACCTGCTTGGGGTTTTCTCTCCCGGTATTTTGGATTCCTCCTAACCCCCAAAAATATTCACAGTAGATAAAATGAAGACTCTAAATTACCCGTAGGTGTATATGTTCTCTGTGATTGGCTGGCAACCAGATCAAGGTATACCCAGCCTCTCACCCAAACATAGTTGGGATAGGCTCCAACACACCCACGCCCCTAGTGAGGAATGATTGAATGAATGAGTTCACTTGGTGTCTTAGGGAATTGCTATTTATTTATTTAAAGCTTTGAATGCCCATGTCAATTTACATTTCCAAGCCACTTATCCTCACAAGGGTCACGGGAGAGGTGGAGCCTATCTCACGTAACATTGGGCGAAACGCTGACTACATCCTGAACTGGCCGCCAATCAGTCACAGGGCACATATCGACACCATCACTGAGCTTCTCCTCCATCCAACCATCCATCGTCCAAGCCCCTTATCCTCACAAGGGTCATGGGAGAGGTGAAGCCTATCTCACGTGACATTGGGCGAAACGCTGACTACATCCTGAACTGGCCGCCAATCAGTCACAGGGCACATATCGACACCATCACCGAGCTTCTCCTCCATCCATCCATCCATCCATCCATCCATCCATCCATCCATCCATCCTTCCATCCATCCATCCATCCATCATCCAAGCCACTTATCCTCACAAGGGTCACGGGAAAGCTGGAGCCTATCCCAGCTAGCTTCGGGCGAAATGCGGATTACACACCTAACTGGTCGCCAGTCAGTCGCAGGGCAGATACTGACACCATCACTGAGCGGAATCGATCCCACGCTGCCCGCACCAAAGTCAGGCCTGTGTGCCACAACAGCTTCTCATCAAACCAATTTATTTTTCAAGGTAACCTTACCAACAGTGATTGCGAGCTTGCTATTATGATGGCTGTCGTCTTCTGGTTTTGTGTGTTGATCACAACTGCTCGTATTCAACATTTTAAATACTGTATGACTAAAATGTAATACCATGTCTTTTCCTTGTGATGTCCTCGTCAGTGCAACCCTTTAATATGAAGAAGATATAACGAATTACAGACAGTGCTTGTATGATCTAACTTGCTACGCCTTAAAGGAGGACTTTGCCCAAAATTCATATGTACAATAAACCCTCAAACCTGAAGTGATATTATTATTACATATATTTTGAACATTAATTGAAAACAAAATTGAAAATAAATAACATTTTAAAATCCATGCATTAACTGGATATGTGCCTGCTTTCACAGCCAGACCCGGAAGAAACATCCTTGACCCCGCCCTGTTACATTGCTGGTGCTTAGCATTACAGACAATTTGTTCTAACTAGGCCAAGATGCTGACATGTTGTGCACCAAACTGCAACAAAATTGAGAAAACACACCCAAATTTGTCCTTTTTTAACCTCCCATGGGGTCAACCTGACAGGATAAAGCTGTGGCTGTCACATTTGAGGCTCGTTCATCAGCCGGCGAAATTTGCACGCATCTGCAGCGATCACTTCGAAGGACGGTTTTTGCAACATGACCCTAAATTTTCCATTGCACCACATCTTTACAGCAAACAGAAGAAAACACTAACAGAGGATGCCTATACTACTATTTTTTAACATAAAAAACAGCGAACTGCAAAAGAAGTATCGATAAACAGACAAAAGAAATGCAGAAGAAAAGAGAAGTTGTATTTGTGCATGTGTTATGTGGGGGACAATAGATGCTTACATCACTATTACTGGTTATTAGCCACCTAGCTATTGCCTCTCGTTCTGGTACTGTATAAGCAACATCATAGTTTATGAGGCAGCACGGTTAAAAATGTGTACTCACTGATTTTCCACTGGATGTATAAGTGGTCCTTTCATCAAACTGTCATGGATCATGAGTAAATTGATATGTAACATGTGTTCGTCCAAACAAACAACGACGTATAAATCTTAGGAAGTTATGGAGACATGCTGATCATGATCCAGGTTCATTCCGATACGCAAAATTTTTTGTTCGACATTTTCAAACTCACAACAACACTGGCATTCCACCACAGTTGGCATTAGGTCACAAAGAGAGCACGAACACCTCTTTCAAAATGAGCCTGTCTGGAAAATCTCTGAGGTCCATATTTTGTGATTGCTGTGCTCCTTCGAAAGCATCACGCTCCCTTTCCAACACATCAATTTCTGGCTGTGTTTATTGTGGCTCAAATGCATAGGCTTGAAAATTGTACATTATGTTATTTTGTCTTGTTTTTTTGGAATTATTTTTCACAAAAAAACAAGACACAAAATACCGGATACTTGACATTCTCTGTTTGGTGAAATGTATCCACAAGCAATGCGAGGTAAGAACAGGAAGCACTGCAGACGTGGCAAATGCTGATTGGCTGTCAGTTTTCCAGCAGGGGTCATTGGAATGTCTGAACGAGAGAGGAATTTCTATAATACTTTTCCAATTTAGAGATGTTTCTCGATGAAATCTGTGGATAATTTTGACATTAAAAGAAACACTGAACCCTCATCTACTTTTAATGTGTGCTCCCATTCCTATTTTTTTCGAAAAAGTCTTCCTTTTAGACTGCTGGTGCCGGTGTGGCAAGTGCTTCACAGCCTAATTCAGTGGTTTTAGTGTTTGTCTTCCCACTTGTGGAAGTGGGTTGGCCGTACTTTGCCAAACACTGCCGGTACTTTGTTTGCTTTGTTTTTTTCAGGTTATTGTTAAAGCAAATGTTTTTTTTTTTTTTTTGCTTTGTAGTTCAATCAGACTTTTGTTTTGTGTGCTGCACACTGCAAGACTCGTCATGGGTAAAATTAAAGGGGTGCAATGCCTTATTATTTGAATGCCATGCATCCTATGTACTATATGCTGGTCAAAACAACCTAACAAGAAGCATTGATGTGTTTGCACACATTAACAAAAATGGTAAAATTGATTTGTGAAGTAAAAACAATTAGTGTGCTCTGATCCCAGTAGATGAGCTTTGTGTAGGCCCACATAATAAAAATACTAACCACTATTTAGGACATAAGATATTGGATTTTGAGTAAATACTGTGTGTGCATCTTAAATCTTGGTGAATAGTAGCATACATTGAAAAGAATCAGCCGCCAAGGCTTCGGTGGGTAGACGAAAGTGGGATGCCAATAAAATAATTGGCTTGTTAGCTTCAAAGACGACCAAATGGGAAGACGAGAAGAAAGGTGATTTTGCTTTTGTTCATCGACCCCATAGAGCCAAAGCTTTACATGCCAATGGAGCACCAACACGCTTGTTGTCAACGGCACACTATTTGCATTTCAGCCATATTAGCCAAAGACACAATTACATCCCCCATAAACCAGAGCAGCGAATGCAGAAAAGCTAGAAATAAAAACAAAGTTAAAAACAAAACTATAAAGAAGGAGGGGGACACATTTGTTGACAGTGCTTGGAATATAAATACAGAGTGAACTTTAAAGGGCAGCATGTAAACAGTATAGATCTTTGTAGGCAGAAAGAATAAATGTACTTGTCAGAAAAGGCTGCTGAGATTCCTTATATTGTCATGAAATAGTGTCATCTCATAAAGGTGCCTGTGCATTTCTGGTGGTTATGTACTATATATAATTGCCTCATATTGTAAGAGGTATACTTCAAATAACCAAAGTTAGAATAACAAGAAGGAAAGTCAATTGAATACTACACTGTGCTCCAAATTATTATGAACATGGGATTTAAGTTAAATGAAATAATTGAAGTTGTCAACTACATCATTAAATAACACATCTCATACATGATTGATAAGTTATTAGGGTTAAATTATTAAATTAAAGGAACATTTACTTCAGGTTGTTTGTTTCACATTGACCATATCACAGTTTCAAATGAAGGATCTTTGTGCTTCCTGATGAAAATAATGGAATTGTCCAATGCCTTATGAAAGGCAATGTGTAGACAAGCATTTTACCGTGAAAAAGAATCCTGGAATGTTTCAGAGAGCAAATGAATTCACTCATTTAAAGACATTACAGTTTCTGCCAGGCAAATGCATCATGTTTATGTCGTCTCTAGATTCACAACAACGTTTCAATACAGGTTCCTATAAAAACTTGCAGTGACTCATAAAGCTGCATTTTGGCCACCGCTAACCTGTTTCATAAGGAGAAACATTCACAGCGAACTCAGAAAATATGAAGAAGTTGAAATGTTATGCTACTTTGGATGGTCCAAGTGGATGGAGTCCTCAGTGGATGGAGAATGGCCACCATGTACACCTTGGGCTGAAATAATGGAGAAAAAAGATGAATAGGCCCATTTAGGTCATCTGATTTTGTTAACATGACCTCTGCAAAATATGTGGTGTGTTAACTGACCATTTACAGCCAGAAAACACCTCGAAAGATTTAGCTGTTAAAATTATACATCTTGGGGAAAAAAAATTAAAGGCATGACTAGCCTCACCTGATCTCGAACCTTGTGAAAACCCGTAGAACATCTTAAAAAGAATGACTTATGAGGATGCAATATCTATGTAAAATGATTATTCCATCCTCAATGGAGACAAAGGCAAAAACTATCCATGGACTTAAAAAGTTTGAAGGATGAAAAAGTTGTTGTGGCAATTTCAAAGATGGGCTCCAACTGTACATTAAACGGGGAGATTGCAAGTACATATACATCCATCCATCCATCCATCCATCCATTTTCTCAACTGCTCATCCTCACAAGGGTCACAGGAGTGTTGGAGCCTATCCCAGCTGTCATCAGGCAGAACATCCCTGAACTGGTTGCCAGCCAATCACAGGGCACATGGAGACAGACAACAGTCACATTCAAAATCCCACCTATGGGACATTTAGAGTGT
This sequence comes from Syngnathoides biaculeatus, assembly GCF_019802595.1. NCBI lineage: Eukaryota > Metazoa > Chordata > Actinopteri > Syngnathiformes > Syngnathidae > Syngnathoides > Syngnathoides biaculeatus. Next base: position 4,813,559 of record NC_084653.1, on the reverse strand, counting down.
TTCATTTTAACTATTGGGATTAAGAATTTAGAACACTATTTTCAGTAATTTCACAAAATGAAAATTTGATTAGGGTTAGGTGTAATTTCTTTATTTGACAGTTTAAAACCCGATTATCATAGTGGGTGGTATCCATTCATCCGTTTGGGATCCATTTTCTTAGCCGGTTATCCTCACGAGGGTCATGGAGGTGCTGGAGCCGATCCCAGTGTCATCAAAAGGAGCCAGGGTAGACCTTAAACTGGTTGCCAGCCAATCGCAGGGCATATGAAGACAGATATGCTCACAATCACACCTAGGGGCAAGTTGGAGTGTCCAATGAATGCATGTTTTTGGGATGTGGGAGAAAACCGCAGTACCCGAAGAAAACCCACACACTCACAGTGAGAACATGGCAATTCCATACGAACGTCCATCCATCCATCATCCATCCATCCATCCATCCATCATCCATCCATCCATCCATCCATCCATTTTCTTAGCGGGAGTCGTGGAGCCCATCACATTTTCATTTTAAAAATCCATTCATTCACTTCTGGTATCCAGGACTTCATCCATCTTTTCTGGGGAGTTCACAAAGTGTTTACGGAACAAAATCTCTTCACTATGTCTTGGGTCATCCACGGGGTCTCTTCCTGGTGGGACATGCACAGAACACCTCACTGGGGAAGTGTTCAGCAGGCATTCTGACAAAATAAAGCAAAGCAAAGCAAATTTTTTTTATATAGCGCATTTTATACACGAGAACCCAATGTTCTTCACATGATTAAAGGCATTTGAAAACACAGAGATAAAACATTTAAAATGGGATGAAAACAATAGAATGACAAACAAAATATTTTAAAAAATGACACTTAAAACCACATAGAGTGCAAGTAATATAAAAAAGTACATATAGTCTAAAAAGCATGAGAAAAAAGAAGATTTTTCAACCTGGATTTAAATACATTCATACTTGGGGCTGACCTCACCTCTGTTGGCAACTTATTCCATTTGTGTGCAGTATAATAACTAAGTGCTGCTTCACCATGTTTGCTTTGGACTCCACTGTTTGACCTGACTCAGTCGATCTCAGAACTCTACTGGGTTTGTATTCCATAAGCATTTCTTTCATGTATTCAGGACCTAAATCATTTTGTGATTTATAGACCAGTAGCATAACTTTAAAATCTATCCTAAAGCTGATTGGAAGCCAGTGCAAGGACTTTAGGATTGGAGTTATATGCTCTGACCACTTTGTTTTGGTCAGAACGTGAGCTGCAGCTGTTTAATACTCTTTTTTGGGGGAGTGCAGTAAGAAGACCATTACAGTAGTCAAGTCTACTTGAGATGAAAGCATGGATGAGCTTTTCCTGGTCTGCTTGACACAAACAAGAGTTCACTCTGGATATGTTCTTCAGATGGTAGAAGGCAGTTTTTGTGATTGATTTGATATGATTATTTAAAGTCAAGTCGGAATCAATCAGAACACCAAGGTTTCGGACTAGGTCTTTGGTTTTTAGAGATAGAGAGTCCAGGTGTTGCCTAACAGAAATTCTCTTTTCTTTATTGCCAAAAACAATTGTCTCAGTTTTGGTGTGATTTAGTTGAAGAAAAAAAGCTCATACAGTTGTTTATCTGATTTAGACAGTGGCACAATACCTCAATTGAAGTGTAGTCATCTGGAGACACTGCTAAATGTAACTGTGTGTCATCTGCATAGCTATGGTAGTCAAAATAAAAGCTTTGAAGAATTTGACCCGAGAGTAGGATATACAGGCTGAACAGCAGAGGTCAAAGAACTGACCCTTGAGGGACCCCATAGGTCATTGCCATTCACTGAGACTGAGCACCTCCAATGGTCACAAAGTAGCTCCTTTACTCCAAGTAGGACCTAAACTCTTTAAAGACCATTCCATTTAGTCCTACCCACGTTTCCAACCTGTTTAGCAGTATATTGTAATATATCATATCAAAAGCCGCGCTGAGATCCAACAAGACCAAAATTGACACCTTTCCTGAGTCAGTATTCAACCTTATATCACAAATTCAGACAAGTTAATAGAGTTTTCTCTGGGTGGCCTCAGATGTGAGATCATTGTATCTTTTTGCTGATTTGTGCTGACATTTGACCTGATGGATTGTATTTTTTTTTACTAAAATATCAGGCAAACTCATTGCATTGGTCAACTGTTACAAGTTCTGCATCTATCTGATTCGGGGGGTTGTAAGCTTGTCAACCACAGCAAATAGAGCACGAGTATTGTTGAGATTCTTACTGATTATTTCAGAAAAGTGTTGCTGTCTAGCTCTAACTAACTCTTGGTTAAAATTACAAAGACACTGTCTGTAGAGGTCATTGTCAATTTGGAGAAAACATTTCCGCCTTCCTACACTCCGATTTAGATCTCTTGACCACCATTGTGCTCCTCGACGGTGTTTTAGGTCACCTCATGATGGTCTTTGTTTTAACAGGAGCAACAGCATTCATGGGATTTGTGATTTTTGAGGTGAAATTGTCCAAAAGTTCATCAACTGTCTCAGCATTCACAGTCAGTAGCACAGCCACAATCTCCATAAACTTAGTGGCAGTACTCTCATTTATGTACCTTTTCCTAACAGAGATAACGGAGATCTGAACTTTTGGAAGAATCTGTAATTCCAAAAATACACAAAAATGGTCAGAAATACCCATATCCCTAATGTCAATCAATAGAATTTCAACATCCTTAGAAATGACCAGGTCTAAGATGTGACCTTGAGTGTGAGTTGGACTCTTAATAGTAATAATTCTCAAATATGTCTAGTATTGCAGAACTTTTTTTGGATGCTTTTTCCATTTTATTGTCAACATGAATGTTAAAGTCCCCTGTTATGACGAAATAGTTGTACTCTGTACAAATAACTGACAGCAGTTTTTAAAAATCCTCCATAAATTTCACATTGTATCTTGGAGGTCTATAAATTATTAAAATGATAACCTTTGGGTCACCCTTGACTAAAAAACATAGATATTCAAAAGAGCTAAAATCATCTAGTATAATTTCCTTACATTGAAATAATGATTTGAAAATAGCAATACCACCACTTTTTTTCCCTGTTTGACACTTGTTCATAAAATTAAAATCTGCTGTTGTTGCCTCATTTAAAATGGTATTACAGCTACTTTCAGTTAACCATGTTTCATTTAATAATAAAAAATCCAGACCATAGGTTGTAATTATGTCATTGATCAACATTAGTTTGTTACCCAGTGACCTGATATTAAAAAGAGCTAGCCTCGCAGAGATGGCTGGAGAGAATGGTTCGATAGACTCACATTTTATCCTCACTAAGTTGGAAGTTCTACTTTTTTGGTGCCAAATCTTTTTGACCAACTTTCTGTCCCTTGTAATTACAAGGATGAAAAATCTGTGATGTCCATAGGGGTCTGAGTTATTCTGGAAAAGACCCGTTAAATATCAGTCAGATTTACAGATAGTCTTCATGGGTGCAGGAGGGGCCTTTTGCTTTTTAGTGGACGGTGGTTTCAGGCGAGGGGGGATGGGAGGAAGATCTTGGCGTGGTCTGGGTTGGACTCCATCGTTGACAATAGTCTTCATACTATCCATCAAACCCAACAATCGACCTTGGCACCTCGTCTGACTCCTCTCTACATGGAAGACCAGCAGCTCAACTTTCAATGCCTCTTAATGCCCGAGTTTCTCACTCTATCCCAAAGGGAGAGCGCCGACACCATACGGCGGAAACTCATTTCACTAGTGTGGATTGTGATCTTATTTATTTGGTCATGACCCACAGCTCATGGCATTAGGTGAGGGTAGGAACTTAAATAGACTAAATCGTTCAGGTCAGCTCCTTCTTCTGTACACTGACACCGCACCAATCCACCTATCCTTCTCCCAGTCCATTCTTCCTTCAATCATGAAGATGACCCCAAAATACTTTGACTCCTCCTGGCTGCGAATCGCTCCTGTGAGAGTTAAAATTTGCAGCTTGATGAGGCCAACAGAACTAAATTAACTGCAAAAAAATGAGTAAATACGACTGTCAGACCAAACTGGACCCCATCAACACCTTAGCCATTCCTACAAATATTGTCAATCATGGTTATGAACAAAATCAGTGACAAAGGGCAGCCTTCAGGAAATGAATCAGACTTACTACTTCTTCTGCCGACGAAGCAGTTTAGCTTCTCTTCCTTGTCTTCAACCCACAGTAGCTGAATTTCTACCAACACCCAGCAGGTTAACGGTGCCGGGGGCGAACATTGTACCGATCCGGTATGGGATTCTATAGATGAACGCTTATATTTGTTTGGCAAAATTTTAAGCCGGATCTTCCCGACACAACCCTCTGCATTTATCCGAGCTTGGTACCGGCCTACAGATTGCACTGGCTTGTGCTCCCATAGTGTTGCAAAGGTTTGATCTTTGGGAATGTTTATATAAGAAAAATGTGACAACATGTTAATGCCTGTCTGAGAAAAGTGTGTGTGGGGGGGGGAGGGGGGTAGAGGGTGGTTAGGGGTTTAACAGCCTTAAATCAAATATGAGATGAAAAAAAACATGCACTACTGTAAATGAAATAAAAAATCCTGCAAATGAAAAAACAAGAAATGAAAAATAAAATCAACTTCTATTACACAGATTTCACTTCATGCGGGTATTTTTTGGAACTTAACTACCCATTAAATGAGTGAACAGTGACGACCAGAGACAAATTCCTTGTGTGTTGTTTACATACTTGGCCGCTAAATCTGATTCTTATTCAGTTTGTGAAATAAGTGAGTTTTTCTGAAAATAATAGAGAATAGTGTCTGGTAGAAATCCAGAAGTCGGTGAAAAGTGTGACAAGAAGGCAAATTGTCATTGCTCCGACCTTGCGAGAATTCCGACTGACAGGGAATGTAATACTTCATTATTGTGCATTGGTGAAAGAGAAGGCTTCACTAAAATTCTAACGCGTGTCCAAAATATTCATTTTTCCTCTTATTATTATTCTGCAGCTGCTGTTAAGCCCTTAGATCACTCAGTGGATTTAAACTCAATCATGCCCCCACTTCGAGAGGGCCACAGACACTGTGATGCATTTGTGTGAGTTAGAATTTCTAGCGCTGATAATGATGCAGTGTGAAATTAAAGCACATTTCCAGTTCGTTGGAGTGGCCGTAGTTTTACGTTACCAACGAAGCAAAGCCGGGCTTATTTTTTTTTAAATAAACTGGGGTTCATGGAGTGAAAATCTCTTTGGGTAAAAGCGCAACACTCCTTGCAGAACAAAGTGTTGCCTATAGGGGGCATCAATTCAGTTCATTATTGGAAAGATTAACACTGCTGGTCCAAGTGACCAATTCCTATTCAATGCCTAAATATCTACATGTTCAAGAAAGGCTGGAAGTTCATGAAAAGGTGGAATACTTCCAGCTCAAACCATTAGTTGTACACTTTTCATAAGATATTTTAATTGTCATATTGTGGCAGCATAGAAGGATGCAAGTACTTGGATCAAACACATCTTTATTTTTTGACTGCCAAAGAACACTGCTCAACAAAACATGATTGCACCAAACCAAACATGAGTGCCAAAACAGTTTTCAGACACCCCCACATGGCTGCCCGAGTGCCATCATCTTTGTGTCCACAACACAAAGTATTGCGGTTTCCCTGCACACATACAGAATCTGTCAAGGCCGACTGGAGTTCTGACACAAAAAGGGATCTTCTGTCTCTCTGAGGTGATGTTCAAGAGCAAGCCAAAACCTGAAACCCATATCGATAGGAACGCGTGCGTCACGTCCACAGAGATTGTGGAGGATAACCAAACTGCTTCTGGCCACCTTATGGTATGGGTCACCATAGTAAGCAGATGCGTAAGACCCTACCAGGCCCACATTCACATAGTCAAACTTCCTATCTGGAACTCTAAAAGGTTTAAGGATGGTTTTGGTCTGCCAGTGGACTTTGGTGCACGGACACTCCACGCCCGTAGCCGCCCACCCTCTAACTTCCTTGCGTAGTCCAGCGCAGAAAAACCTGGTGCCAACTAGCTTGACCAAGTAATTACTTCTGCCATAGTGACTGCAACATTTTGTTAACAGATCACTATAATAGATGTTTGTGTGTTTTGTGGATGGATAATTTGAAAAAAATTACAATGGAGAACGACCCATATGCTGTCTGGTAAATTTGTGTACAAAGCGCTCCAATATTTCATACAGTATATGGCCATGTTAAGTCGTGCCAAATTTGCACTTTGCAATCATACCTTGAGAGAATGTGATCATTAAGCACATTTATGCAAATGAAGGTGGTGGAAAGAAGGCGCAAGGGGATGTGCAGCAGCATAATCAGGCATGTAAGGTCACCAGAAATGATGGAACAGCAATTCTGCCTCTTTCCCCCCTCCATGGGATGATAGCGTGCCACCTGGCTCATCTATCACCACTGGAAGTGCAGAGAGGCTGAGAGCTGCCAATAAACAAACATACAAAAAAAATATATGTAATAAAAATAGAGCAAAGTCCTCCAGAGACAGAAAGAGACAGAGAGAGAGAGAGGAGAGAGAGGAGAGAGAGAGAGAGAGAGAGAGAGAGAGAGAGAGAGAGAGAGGAGAGAGAGAGAGAGAGAGAGAGGAGAGAGGAGAGAGGAGAGAGAGGGAGAGATGCTCGTTTTCCTCATCACATGTCAGCTGTAAACACTGTGCTCATTTATCATAATGGACTGAGATGATTTTGCGTTGCCATGGATACCAACATCCTCATTTGTAGGCCAATTCTAATTTTAAAGATGAGTTTGTGGCCATTTGCCGATAATGTTCTTACTTGTCACAAAACAGAATTCTACTGACAGCCACTGACCAATCTTAGGAAGATAAAGTTGTATTTTTTTTTAACCAAAACCAACATTTTTAATTGGGGAAGAACTACCTTTTTTTTTTAAATCTCAAATGTTATGAGAATAAGGCTCGATCATCAAAGTAAGAGCATATGGTGTTACAAAAATAGTGAATGTGAGTGGAGGAAAACGTTTTGTGCTTGTGAATCTTACAGTATGTGAATTTCAAAGCTTCTCAAAAATGGATTGAGAAAATCAAATGCAACTGTTTTGTTCCACGTGTTTAATTTGACCTTAGTCGTAACATCAGAATTTTTCTCTTGAAAAATCTTAGTTGCTCTTTCGTCTCATAACATTAAAAAAAGTTGCAGCATTGTTTTTCCAAGATTCTGTACACATTCATTGAGAAACTTAATGAAAACGTAATTGCCATTTTTATCCATCCATTTTCCAAGGCACATATCCTCACAAGGATCGTGGGACTGCTGGAGCCTTCCTAGCTAACATCGGGCAAAAGGTTGACTACACCCTGAACTGGTCGCCAGTCAGTCGCAGGGCAAATATCAATACCATCACTGATAGGAATATTGAACCCATGTTGCCTGCACCAAAATTATACATTTATTTATTATGAATACATTTAACATTGAACATTTTTCTTGAAAGAGACACAACTTCATTCTCAAAAACTCTCATATTGCAACATTTGAACTCTTCTTGGTCCAGAATGTCATTTGGTTCCTTCGTTTTCAATAACCTCCTCTTTTCTGAATGCTGTTAAGTTATCTTGCTAAGCTTCATTAAACAGCAAAACACTCGAAGGAAAGAACAAAACACAGGACAGATGGCGCCAAGTAATTTGTTGTACGTAGTCTCACAAAGTGGCACCAGAACTTCAAGCAGTCTCGTGCCTTTATGATATGCACAAATGCTTAGAAACCTTTTGAGCATTTTTAGACAACAAAAATTGCTCTACTTTGTAGAACGGCATCATGAACATTATCTCCTTCTGTAATTGATTTTGGGTTTATGAATCCCCCTTCACTAAATACACCATTGTTACTGTTTCATTTGTACAAATTATTTTCTATTAGCTTATTATTGGATAGCATGGCCAAGAAGAGTGATCGGACAGAACTTACAGTCTTTTCTGGAATTGATGAAGATGAGATGAGAGTACTTTTCGTGTTTTTAATGTTGATTTATAAACATTCAGCTCCTCAGTATTTTACTTCTAGGTTTGAACACAACGGGTTTATAATAAAAGAATTGTTCACCTTAAAAAGTATGGAGCGACCTAAATTGAAGATTGTTATTAGCTAACTAATTTGTTGTCTGACAGTTTTTAGTTGGGCTAACAATATATCGTTTAAGCAATGTCATCATAATGTATGTTTGCGCAATAGTGTCATATCGCGGGGTCCGGCACAATATGAGTGCACTGATATGTAATCAGCAGCATGTTGGAGCAGCTGGTTAGAGCATATACTTCACAATTCTGAGGACTGGGGTTGAAATCCTGGCCCCTCCTGTGTGGAGTTTGCACGTTCTCCCTGTACCTCTTTGGATTTTCTCTGGGCACTCCGGTTTCATCCCACATCCGAAAAACATGCATTCATTGGAGACCCTAAATAATCATTCGGTGTGACTGCGATTGTTTGTCTCGATGTGCCATGTCATTGGCTAGCAACCAGTTCTGGGTGTACCCCGCCACCTAACCATATATACTGTAGCTGGCTCCAGCACCCAGACGACCGTTGTGAGGATAAGTAGCTCAGTAAATGGACGGATGTTAAAACATAGGCGTACACAAAAGAGATGGATTCAAAACAAAGTGAGTGTTAGGAATGTGCTCATGACCACAGTATAAATGGGCTAAAAAGAAGTGATTTTGATTTGTATGGCTGGGCCTTTGCTCAATACTGCAGTTTGTTTGAATACAGATAGATTTCATACAAATGACTCATTATACTTTTGTGCTCAACTTACCATAGTTTTTCTAGAGAAGGAAAAAGAATTGTGTTTTCACATTGTGTTGATGTGATCATGTGTTTTTTGTAACAGCATAATGTATCTTGCTGCGATAAGGAAAATCACAATGTCATTTTTTTCCAATATCATGTAGCCCTAGTTGTTAACCTTGGCTGGGGTTTGGATTAGTCATCACAGGTTGGCAAAATCAAATGTGGTGACATTACTACTACTTTTGCTCAGATTTTCTTCTTTTCAAATAAGAAGTTATAGGCTGAAAATTAACACAGAATATGATGAGTGCCTGACTTCACCAGATGAGGACAGTCAGGGAGGTTATTTTGTTTGTTGTGTTGTTCTGTTCCTTTTCCTTGTTCATTGTGTTTAAGGTGCATTGTGTTTGTGAACTTGTCATTGCAATTATACTTTCGAATTAGTTCTGCAAAATTTCCATTTATTTTTTTTTTTACATCCAACCATCTCAATAGTGTGTGACAAGCATCTCTGTGATGGGGTTGGTTATCTCACTGTGTCAATGTATTTGATAAATAATTGTCTGTTTTTCACAATGCATTGGGAAATAAAAGGAATACAAATTTCAATCTAACACTTTAAGGTTCCATTTAATATACAGGTAGGAATGACTATTGAAAGACGTTATGATGAAGCAACTCTCATAAAGACAGTGAGAGCCAAAAGCATTGTTTTCAATATAAATTATAAAATCAACAAACTGGTGGCACAGTCACTCAAATGGTTAGAGCGTTGGCCTCACAGTTCTGAGGACTGTGATTCAAATACCAGCCCCACCTATGTGGGGTTTGCATGTTCTCCCCATGCCTGCATGGGTTTTCTCCAGGGACTCTGGTTTCCTCCCACAGCTCCAAAAACATGCATTTATCTAAATTGCTCTAAATTATAAATTGCCCCTAGGTGTGATAGTAAATGCAACTGTTGTGTGTCTCCTGTTGCCCCGCCTCCTGCCCAGTGACAGCTGGGATAGGCTTCAGCACTCCTGTGACCTTTGTGAGGATAAGCAGCTCAGAAAATGGATGGATGGATGGAATCAACAAATATGCCAAAAATAAAAATAAAAAAAATAACCTGTGATGACCAGTTCGGGGTGTACCCCACCTCTCGCCCAAAGATAGCTGAAATAGGCCACCATGCTTGGGACACTAATGAGGATAAGCGGTCCAGAAGATAATCAAATGAATGAATGAATTCCAAAAATATTTCAGGCTTGAAAATTGTTGAACTAGCAGAACGACATTGCTCTCTGATGATTACACGATGACAGTACTACAGTAAGTTTGTGATGCTGTAATGGTGCATTCGCCTGACTTAGGTGCAGCCAGCCTGAGTACACTCAGTCTTGGGGAGAATGTGAGTGTCACTGGCTGTCTATGTGTACCCTGCGACTGGTGAACAGCTGAATGTGTAGTCTGACGTTCGCCTTAAGTCAGACGGGTTGGACTTCAGCACACCGTGACCCTGAACAGGATAAGCGATATTGAGAATGGATGGATGGGTGGGTGAATTACTTCAGTATTAATGTTTGTTATTCAAATTTACTGCCAATATTAACAAACTTTGAGCCTATTTTGAGATTTGCTGATTGCCTTAAATTATGTCGTCTATCTTTGTAGTCACTGTAACTCGATTGATTCGTCTTTCATATGTCCAACAGTATCGTATCAGGTGGGAAATTGGAATGTTCCTTATTTTTCATAAACTACTGCCTAGGGGAGATTCACCTTACACAAACAACTGGTGTAAATTCACCACAGTTAAATATTGACTTTACGTTTTGTATTTTGTCAAATAAGGGCCTCTCAGAGGAATTAAGTTTGACAGTCTTTTAAGTTTTGTAAATCAGTTTACTGTATTAAAAATGATTTTGTTATGCCGAAACAGCAACTTTTACAATTAGTGTAACAGCTCACAAAATTTTTCGTTCGGTTCAGAGAAAGCCATGCTTCAACTGATGCTTTATTTGGTATTTATTGTCACAGCAAATAGCAAATCTTATATCGCTGGGCATGTCCAAGAAGTCACATTGAAAAACTAAAGAAAAGACAAACAATTTCAATAGTGAAACAAACAAATATGAAACCAAAACATAGAATCAAAAAAATAAATACCGTGTGTGCCTTCTGACCAAAAATTCACAAGTGGTTAGTCCAATTTAGTAATTTTCCATGCAAGAGACATTTCTTCGCATCCATGTGGTCAGATGCCAGTCCCCTTTCTTCTCCCACTCACTGCATGCACAGGCAATTCTCTACTCTTCACCCATGAGCAACCCGGAAGCGGAACACATCATGAAGGCCTTGCACTTTCTCAAGTTAAAAACAAATCCATCTATTTTTGTAGCCGCTTATCCTCACAAGCGTCATGGGAGTGTTGGAACCAACCGAGCTCTCAACAGGCAGGAGGTAGAACCAAAGACTTTGGTAAATCCAGAGGGGGAGGGCTTTGTGTCTATGTCCACAACGAATGGTGTTGTAACAGCAGGATCATTGACACCCACTGTCCTCCTGATGTAGAGGTCCTTGCAGTCTCGTGCAGACCCTTTTATCTACCGAGGGAGCTAACACTGGTCATTGTAGTAGGGTTTATGTCCGGCCGGCATCCCGGCATAAGATTGTTGCTGATGACCCAAATTCGTCCAGTACGTGACATGTCCCGCCAGAGGAGACAAAACCCTGGACCATGTTTACTCCAACACTAAACATGCATACAGGGCTTCCCCCCTTCCCCATCTTGCTGGATACGACCATCTCTGTGTCACCCTCACGCCCACATACATCCCCCTTCGTAAACAAACAAGGCCTCATACAAAGACAATTACAGCATGGCCTGAAAATGCACAATCTCAGCTTCAGGACTGTTTTTCATGCACTGTTTGGGAAATATCTGAACACCAAAATCTTTAGGTACACATAATACTGTTCTGTCTTACATCAGAGACTGTTAAAACGGATACGGGTTTTCCCCAACCAAAAACCCTGGATGACCTGAGAGGCCTGAGAGCACTCCTGAGACATTGCAACACCACCTTCAGGTCAGGAGGCAAGGCACAGTACAGTGCTGCTCAAGCTGATTTAAAGAGGGGCATCAGAGTGGCCAAGGTGGCCGACAAAAGAAATATTGAGGAGTGCTTCACAGAAAACAACTCAAAAAAGATGTGGGAGGGATTACAACACATAACCAACACCAACAGTAAGAACAAGATGTGTTCCTCGCTGGCAGAGAAACTAAACCATTTCTTTGCCCATTTTGAGATGGACAGATCAAACCCAGGCTCATCACAACCACCTCCCATCAGCAGCATACTGACACTTCAAGAACATGAAGTGAGAGGTGTGCTCAGGATTGTAAACATCAGAAAAGCTGCTGGCCCTGACGGAATGACGGGGAAGGTACTGAAGGCCTGTGCTGATCAGCTGATGGGTGTTTTCACGAAAATCTTCAACAAATCTCTGAAACAATCAACCATTCCCTCCCACCTGAAATCTGCAACAATCATCCCCATCCCAAAAAAAAAATCAGCCATTGATAGTTAAAATGATTACAAGCCTGTTGCACACACACACTCGTGAGCATGAAGTGCTTTGAGAGGCTGGTTACATGCCACATAAAGGGGCTCACCTCGTCCCTCACGCGACCCGTACCAGTTTGCCTACAGAGGAAAGTCGTCCACCAAGAATGCCATAAGGGTTAGGTCTCCACACGGCACTGAGCCACCTGGAATGCCAAGGGAACTACATCAGGATCCTTTTCATAGACTTTAGTTCAGCCGTTAATACCATCATCCCAGGCATTTTGGTTGCAAAACTCTCCCTCCTTGGAGTATCTCCTTCCATATGCTGCTGATTTAAAACTTCCTCACAAACTATCCATAGTTTGTCAGATTTGGCCCACACTTCTCTTTCTCGATCACCCCCAACACCGGGTCCCCTCAAGCCTGTGTACTGAGCCCTCTGCTATACTCTCTGTACACATATGACTGCATACCACCCCATCCCAGCAACTCCATTATCAAGTTTGTCGATGATACCACTGTGATCGGGTTCATCACAAAATCTGCCTACCGACACGAAATTGGAAAATTGTCAGAGTGGTGTTCTGCAAACAACCTCACACTGAACACCACAAAGACAAAGGCAATCATGCTGAACTTCCGGAAGTGCGGCGTCGACCCGGTCCCACTGTTCATCAATGGGGATTGTATGGAGAGGGTCCTCCTTCAAATTTCTGGGAGTCTTCATCACAGACAAACACACCTGGACTGTAAATACCACGCGGAGGTGAAAAACGCCCAGCAGCGACTCCACTTCCTGAGAATGCTCAGGAAGAACAACTTGGAAGCTAAGATGCTGCAGGCTTTCTACAGAACCACCGTGGAGAGCATGCTCACATACTGCATCACAGTGTGGTATGTTGGATGCACGGCAGGGGACAGAACAGCTCTGCAAAGAGTGATCAACAGTGGCCAGAAGATCACTGGCTGCTCTCTGGCCTCCCTAGGGGACATTCCCAACTCCCGATATCACAGCAGAGCCACTAATATTACAGTCACTGTGATTTGACGGGCGCGCCATCACACTCGCAAATCTGCACAGTCGAGCACGAAAAATCACGCGTGCAGAAATTGTTACGAGTAGAAATACATGGACATTCTCAGCGCACATGAAAACCAATTCAGCGCAGTGAAACACAGCCTGACTTTTTTTTTCCCAACACGGAAGCACTCGATCTCCTGATAGTTTACCTGACTCCGCCTCCCTTCAGCTCTCAAAGGGGTACAGTCGTAATTACAAACACCTTCCACCCACACAGTCTGGGCAATGTAGAGAAAAGAGAGACATGCTGCTTGTGCTTTCTCTCAATAATAATGGTAAAAAAAAAAAAAGAAGTGCTGTTGCTTTATTGAATGTCGGGGTATGTGAATAATAGAAGAAAAAGTGGCAAAACTGGACGAGATTTTCTCTTTTTGAGTTAAAAAGGTCTGGTCTGAAGCCAAAGTAGACAGTACAGGATGAGATGGTGTATAATGTTAAAATTCCACCTTGGCACAGCCTGATCGTACAAATAGCTAATTCTGTATTTTAAATATAGGTGGAAACATAACATTAACCTTAAAACTGTTTGGGAGCATCATTCATCTTTCAACATGCATTGGTAAAGATATTCTGGGATAAAACACAGGTAATGTTTCAAGATCTAACTGTAATAAATATGAAATTGTGATTTAGTTTGACTTGTTCTAACATTAGATTAGTCTTTCCCAATATCTAAATGTGAACAGTCATTTTCCCCGTGGTACGCGTTATCTTGAAGTTGAAAACTTTTCCCCTCTACATGCTTTAGGAAGAGATAGATCACCTACTGCTAGCTTTCATCAATGCATTGACAATAGATATTGCCATAAATTATGCTAGATTATAACAATACATCATGATGAAATAAAAAAATTATGATTATGTGAATATTTAGTTTTGAAATTACATGTCTATTGACCTCTTTAAAAATGTCTGTCTCAGTGCAATGTCAATAAATTATGATTATGGTATGAGGTAATAACTACATACTCGGGTATAACAACTCAGTAGGTTATTTTAAGGTTTTGAGATTCCATCGCTAATCAAACCCAAAACTTTATCTGCGGGCACGACTGACCACACCCGTACAAATGTTTTTCAAATGTGAGTGATTGATATTGTAAAGGGCTCTTCACATACTGGTCATCACCTGTTTAACCTGCTGCCCTCTGGCAGGCGGTACAGGTCCCACAAAACACGGACAACCAGATTCAGAGGCAGTTTTTTCCCCAGAGCCATCAACTCCTTGAACTCAAAACCACTAATGTAATATTATGGAACTGCACTTTTGTGCATTTATTTATTTAGCAATAACTGTGCCTTGATGTTATCTGTTATTTTTACCAAAGATGATGTTCTATTTTTATTCCATTTTATTCATGTATGCATCTTGTGGAGAAGCACTCATCATTTCGTTGTATGCACAGCATGACATTAGAGGCTTTTTATTGATTTGATTGAAGTTTAGCACTTAATTTGAACATGTGATATTTTCTTTTTATTTACTTGCTTTTTTTTTTTTTTATTCACAGCCCTACTTTTATTTAGTAAATTAGAACACACACCACTATCCTCCCTGCCAAGGCAGAATGTGTAAGATGTGTAGAACTCCATTGACTTTGAAATCATGGTAGGGTCTGAAATTTTCATTTTAGATGCAGGTCCACTGTAAGAGACATAATCTAAGAAAAAAATTTATCCAGAAATCACAAAGTGGAATTTTTTTAAAATAATGTATTTTAGATGTTACTGTTGCAAATTATTATTTGAGCACCTGCCATTAATAAAAAATTCTGGCCCTCAAAGACCTATTAGTTTGCCTCGAAAAAGTCAACTTCCACTCCATTTATTATTCTAAATTAGAAACATCTTTTGAGACCGTTAGCTGGATAAAGATACCTGTCCACCCAACACAAACAGTAAGACTCCAACTACCAACATGGATAAGAACAAAGAGCTGTCCAAAGACACCAGAGACAAAACGGTAGACCTTCACAATGCTGGAAAGGGCTACGGGCCAGTGGCCAAGCTACTTGGGGAAAAAAGATCAACTGTTGGAGAAATTAATGGAAAATGGAAGAACCTAAACATAACTGTAAACCTCCCTCGGACCAGGGCTCCAAGCAAAATCTCACCTTGTGGCGTATCATTGATCCTAAGAAAGGTGAGGAATTATGGAAGTAGACTAGAGCCACCGGGATTTGAATTTGAATAGGATTTGAATTTGAAATGTTACGTGCAGTTGAATTTGAAGTAGGATTTGAATTTGGAATGTTATGTGGATTTGAATTTGAAATAGGATTTGAATTTGAAATGGTAAGTAGATTTGAATTTGAAATAGGATTTGAATTTGAAATGTTAAATTCAATAATTTGCTGTCTGAAATTCAACTTTGTTGTTAAAATTCAACTTTGTTGTTAAAATACAACTTCGTTGTTAAGAAGGGGTTACTTTTGGTCAGACATTAGCAAAGGATTTCGGAACCCAACACCCAGCAGACAGCCAGTCCTGTTACGCTTTCTTAGTCACGTGACGTGACGTGGCATGAAGTAGCGGGCACATAGATGACTTGCGACCGACGTCACTGCTCAGCATGCACATTAATTGTCCGCCATAATGGAAACCAAACAAGTGTACCAGAGGCTGTATCCCCATGCACCTGTGACTTCATTATTTTTTAAAACTTTCACAAACCAACCAGCCATCAGGTATGGTTCACTTCTGTGATGTGGTTGGCTGCTCCAACAGAGCATGGCCTGACATAAACAAATCATTCTTCAGGATTCCAACTGTTATAACAAGTGAGGGAGAACAAACTGAAAAACTTTTTTCTTAGCGTTAAAGGGATTGGCTGGCAGCATTGTCCAGAGCAAATGTCTTCTTCTTCTTTTCCTTTCGGCTTGTCCCGTTAGGGGTCGCCACAGCGTGTCATCTTTTGCCATCTTAGCCTATCTCCTGCATCTTCCTCTCTAACCCCAACTGCCCTCATGTCTTCCCTCACCACATCCATAAACCTTCTCTTTGGTCTTCCTCTCGCTCTTTTGCCTGGGAGCGCCATCCTCACCATCCTTCTACCAATATACTCACTCTCTCGCCTCTGAACATGTCCAAACCATCGAAGTCTCCTCTCTCGAATCTTGTCTCCAAAACATCCAGCTTTGGCCGTCCCTCGAATGAGCTCATTTCTAATCCTATCCAACCTGGTCACTCTGAGCGAGAACCTCAACATCTTCATTTCTGCCACCTCCAGTTCAGCTTCCTGTTGTTTCTTCAGTGCCACCGTCTCTAATCCGTACATCATGGCCGGCCTCACCACTGTTTTGTAAACTTTGCCCTTCATCCTAGCAGACACTCTTCTGTCACATAACACACCAGACACCTTTCGCCAGCTGTTCCAACCTGCTTGGACCCGTTTCTTCACTTCCTGACCACACTCTCCATTGCTCTGTATTGTTGACCCCAAGTATTTGAAGTCGTCCACCCTCGCTATCTCTTCTCCCTGTAGCCTCACTCTTCCCTCTCCACTTTTCTCATTCACGCACATATATTCTGTTTTACTTCGGCTAATCTTCATTCCTCTCCTTTCCAGTGCATATCTCCATCTTTCCAATTGTTCCTCTGCATGCTCCCTGCTTTCACTGCATATGACAATATCATCTGCGAACATCATGGTCCAAGGGGATTCCAGTCTAACCTCATCTGTCAGCCTATCCATTACCACTGCAAACAGGAAGGGGCTCAGAGCTGATCCCTGATGCAGTCCCACCTCCACCTTAAATTCCTCTGTCACACCTAAGGCACACCTCACCATTGTTCTGCTACCATCATACATGTCCTGTACTATTTTAACATACTTCTCTGCCACACCAGACTTACGCATGCAGTACCACAGTTCCTCTCTTGGTACTCTGTCATAGGCTTTCTCTAGATCCACAAAGACACAATGTAGCTCCTTCTGACCTTCTCTGTACTTTTCCACGAGCATCCTCAAGGCAAATAATGCATCTGTGGTACTCTTTCTAGGCATGAAACCATACTGTTGCTCGCAGATACTTACTTCTGTCCTGAGTCTAGCCTCCACTACTCTTTCCCATAACTTCATTGTGTGGCTCATCAACTTTATTCCTCTATAGTTCCCACAGCTCTGAACATCCCCTTTGTTCTTAAAAATGGGAACTAGAACACTTTTCCTCCATTCTTCAGGCATCTTTTCGCCCGCTAGTATTCTGTTGAATAAGTTGGTCAAAAACTCCACAGCCATCTCTCCAAATTGCTTCCATACCTCTACCGGTATGTCATCAGGACCAACTGCCTTTCCATTTTTCATCCTTTGTAGTGCCTTTCTGACTTCCCCCTTAGTAATCATTTCCACTTCCTGGTCCTTCACTCTTGCCTCTTCAACTCTTCCTTCTCTCTCATTTTCTTCATTCATCAACTTCTCAAAATATTCTTTCCATCTATTTAGTACACTACCGGCACCAGTCAACACATTTCCATCTCTATCCTTAATCACCCTTACCTGCTGCACATCCTTCCCATCTCTATCCCTCTGTCTGGCCAACCTGTAGAGATCCTTTTCTCCTTCTTTCGTGTCCAACCTGGTGTACATGTCTTCATATGCCTCTTGTTTAGCCTTTCCCACCTCTACCTTTGCCCTACGTCGCATCTCGATGTACTCCTTTCGCCTCTCCTCAGTCCTCTCAGTATCCCACTTCTTCTTCGCTAATCTCTTTCCTTGTATGACTCCCTGTATTTTGGGGTTCCACCACCAAGTCTCCTTCTCCCCTTTCCTACCAGATGACACACCAAGTACTCTCCTGCCTGTCTCTCTGATCACCTTGGCTGTCGTCGTCCAGTCTTCCGGGAGCTTCGGTTGTCCATCCAGAGCCTGTCTCACCTCTTTCCGGAAGGCCGCACAACATTCTTCCTTTCTCAGCTTCCACCACATGGTTCTCTGCTCTACCTTTGTCTTCTTAATCTTCCTACCCACCACCAGAATCATCCTACATACTACCATCCTATGCTGTCGAGCTACACTCTCCCCTACCACTACTTTACAGTCAGTAACCTCCTTCAGATTACATCGTCTGCACAAAATATAATCTACCTGCGTGGTTCTACCTCCACTCTTGTAGGTCACTATATGTTCCTCCCTCTTCTGGAAATAAGTGTTCACTACAGCCATCTCCATCCTTTTTGCAAAGTCCACCACCATCTGCCCTTCAAAGTTCCTTTCATGGATGCCGTACTTACCCATCACTTCTTCATCGTGTCCAGAGCAAATGTAAACACTGCTAATCTGTCCCAGTTTCGTGTCTGCTCAGATCATTTTGTCACTTGTGTTTTTTGTCAGTTGAGTGATACATTTAAGTAAACCGGTGACGTAGATCTGCAAGCCCAGACAATGGTAGGTCATTTATGGATGCATGGTGTGTTGGCACTTGGAACATTTGAACATTGAAAATAATACTAAACGGGAAAACATGCTTCCACTTATAATGATGTTAAATGAATACTGTTCTGAAACTGTTTTGAAACGTTTTCTGGTGCGCTCTGAATAATATGGTTATTGTTTGATACTCTACTCAGATGCATGAATTAAATTATGAAATATTTTAGGACTAGGGACTTGTTTTAACATCAACATCCTTTCAACAACTTATTGAAATTTTAATATGATGTGTTCTGTTTTATTAAGTAAGTTGGACAAACAAAAAATAAATATATTAACATTTTGTTTTTTTATGATTATTGTTTCAGTCAAGCCAACACAGCTGTATGATTCCACTAATCCGGACTGGGTTCCAATCAACAAACAACAAACAAATGAAAATCAGTCAAATATTCCCTCTGTACAGCAAAGGGAAATAAAAAGTGTCCCTTTATTCATAAAATGATGTGAGGAGCATTCTTAAAGGGGAAATCCAGTCCTTTGCATGAACAGTGTATACAATAGGTCATGTAATATGTACCCTATTTTGAAAATATGATGTTAAATCCTCTCATTTAACGATGTTTTGAGAAGATTTTTATCGACAATTACGAATTTTCAGGGGCGCTGCCATTTTCGCGAGTCACATGATCTATGTGGGTGTATGTGACGTGTACTGTGCCGATCCAAATGCTCGATGACATGGGACACCATTATGCCCAGTGCTGATTTCTCGGATTTATCCTCATCTGATGAAGAAATAGCAGTATCGGTTAATCGGGAAGACGGAAGAATACTTCCATACAGATTTAAATCTGTGGCTGTTATTAATGTGGACTATTCGCATGGTTCTTCGGGCGGCATGACGTGGAGTCTGATTACTTGGAGGCCTACACGCGTAAACAAAGTACGTAAACAAAGGCCCCTGGGTGCTCCGGGCCGGCAACCGTGGATGGTTCTTCGGACGGGAATAACGCGGAGTCTGACGAGCGAGCTCTGGGGGCGGGCCGCGAGCCAGGCTTCCAGGTGGCTGAGGCCTTTAGCTGAGCTTCATGGTGGCAGAGGCCTTTGGCCTAGGTTGCCCTGAACGCCTCCATCTCCCACAGCTATTTTCAGGTAATCTTATTTGCTTCCACTCCTCTGCAGGCCAACCACTGCTTTGCATGGCGTGCAAGACAGCTTGGGTGCACCTTTTGCTTACTCTTCCCGATGTACTACCTGGTCCACCAGCTTGCTCCTCTCAGCAATAGTGGCTTTGCTCTAGACTGGTCTGCTGGCCTCCAGCCCAAAGCAACTCCTCCCCTTCTGCACTCAGCCAATTATGTCATTGTACCTGAGTGCTGCCTTTTCCTGTTCAGCTGCAGCCAGTGGAGTTCACCTCCTCCCATTGGGCAGGATGGGGTCAATCTGGGCTACAAGCATATCACTGGACTCCAGTAGCATCATTTCCAGTCTGACTTTGGCGCAGTTGTACTCCTCTCCCAGGCTAGAAATAGGCAGGTGTAACATCCCCTTAGCGTAGAGCCCAATGCTGCTGAGGTACCTGGGAAGGCCAAGCCACTTCTTCACAAATGAGCTGACCAGTCTCTTCAGCTGTTCCACCTTTGAGAGTGGGATCTCATTGAGGGTTTGTGCCCAAAGGAGTCATGGAAGTAATCCGTACTGCAAGCATCAGAGCCTGAACTTCACAGGCTCCTTGGTCCAGGAAAACCACATGAAGGTCTCTTCCCTCTGTTTTGGCAACCTGTATCTGATCCTAGATGACACTAGTGTGTTTTATGCATCCGGAGAAGCCAGGGATTCCTGCTTTCTGGATTGACATGGCAATCAGGTTGTTCGCTCGCAGGTATTCTGCTAGCCTATGAGAAAGTATGCTGAAGAAAATTTTCCCTTTGACATTTAGGAGGCTGATCTGTCGGAATTCCTCCAGCTCCACGCCAGGCAGTTGGTATCTCCCTCTTCTGCCACACGAACCTCATAGAGGAATCGCAGGACATCTGGTGTTTTTGTAGAGCCTGTATGGAACCCCATTGGCACCAGGAGCTGATGCAGCTCTTGCTTGATATGCAGAATATGGATTACCTCATCCCAACTGGGTGGACTGATGTCCAGGTCGTGCTTTGGCGGATCGATTGGTGGCATATCCGGCGGGAGCATAATTTCTTCATGATTGCGGTCATCCGTGCAGAAATTTTTTCAGGTGTTCTTCCAGGATGGCTTTCTTCAGAGAGAGACTTCTGCTTTTCTCCTTTGCAAAGAGACTTCTCAATTCTGTAGGTATAGTTATAGGAGTGTGATCTTGTACGCTCCTTCCTTCTGTGTTTTTTCACAGGTTTTCAGCTCTCCTCAGTGCTGCCAGCCTACACGCCCTCCTCTTCCTGCTCTGTGGCCTTCCTCCACAGCGTCTTCAGCTGCTTGCTCTCCTTGATCAGGCGATCTACTGTAATTTATTGAATATAATGTGTCCTGAAGTATAATGTGCACCCCCAAAGTTGACCTAAAAAAAAAAAAAAAAAAAAAAATCAGGAAAATCCTTCTACCAATAAACAATGTGCACCACCAATTTGTTGCAATCCATATGCTCAAAATATTGGGAATTATCGGTATTTCTATTTTGCTAAGTTTGTAGTTTTATTGTTTGTACTTGTATTGTTTTTGAAAAAAATCATCTGGACAATAATCATTCATAATCTTTGTGGATCTACTGATGAAGTGGTAATATATATCTCGAGGTAGGTCACAGGACATCCTTGTCCTGGTCCCTGAAATTGTTAGAACAGAATCCCTCAACCAACTAAAATAAATGTTCAACGGTGGCATAACATTTTATTAATACTGTTGATAACACGTATTACAGTCTTAAATAATTTTACACTGTTTAACTTGTTCCTCCTCCACTGGGACAGGGTAATGATGTCCTGCAAACTATAGAGTGTGTCTTGCTGCTCAACGTCTGCCGAGTGATTTGATCTGCTTCTCAAAAAGTAGCTGTTGATGCGACCTACCCACTGTCCCTTCTTTAGGCACTGTTTCCTGCCCTGGTGTATCTTCAGGCCCTTAGTGGAGGTATCCTTTGCCCAACCACAAATGCAGATATGGAGCTTAAGTCCTGCTTTGGCTGTCAGAGCTTCGTTTATGCTGATAAACAATCTTGTAGTCTTTTCTGTTCCTGTGTTCGTTACCATGTTATCTGCCGATGGTCCATCTTTCGCCGCCGCTCTCACAGGCTCAGGGGGTGTTTTCTTCTTTGAATTTTCCATACCTATTTTAGGTGGGGCCCATAGAAGAGTCAGGGGAAGCTAGCCCGAGGCGGCGAGGCCATCCTTTCCTCCTCCCAATCACATCTCAGACCTCAGGTCTTAACTTATTAACAAACTGGAGTAGCCGGAGAAAACCCATTCAAGCATGGAGAGAACATGGAAACTCCACACAGTAGGCCAGAGCCTGAATATGAGCCCATGACCCCTGAACTTTGAGCTGGTCATGCAAACCACTTGTCCACCATTGTACACAGGAAATACATTCATTCATTCATCTTCCACACCACTCATCCTCACAAGGGTCATGGCTGTGTTGGAGCCTATCCAACATATTTTAAGATGAGAGGCGGGGTACACCCAGTGAATACAGGAAATACAATCCTTTAAAAAAATGACAAATTAAGTTTTGATGTATGGATAAATGTAGGAATAATTGTGATCATAATTATCATACATTTGCTTCCAATAAAGAAATGCTTTGCTCTGCCCTAGATAACGTGGCAGCCTCCTAGCAGGAGATAGCAAGAACAAAACATCTAATCATCAGAACTGTTAGAACTGCTGCCTGTTAAAGAAATGACCACACATGTATTCCGCAATCTTTCACACATGCACACGCACATGAACAAACATGTACACCTTGTTTGTTTTGCTTGTCGTCTCCTTTTTGCAACATCCATGTAAATAAGGGGCGTCTTAAAACTAAATAAATAGAAAAAAAAAATTCTACCAAAAAACATTTTTTAAGTGGGCAGCAATCTTGAGCCATGGGAAGTCTCAGGTCTCAACAGCGGGAATGGTAGCCCTGGTACAAAGGCATTACATGATCTATGGATTTAACTTGTATGCAAAAAAACTTTTTTTGTAGGGCTTGTTTGATCTGTGTGCGACATAATCCACAAGGGAATGCGCATCCAAAACGTGGTCAGTTTCGTCAAGATACACATCCATTCATCCCTCCATCCATTTTCTTAGCCGCTTATTCTCACAAGGGTCGCGGGGAGGGCTGGAGCCTGTCCCAGCTGTCAACGGGCAGGAGGCAAGGTACACCCTGACCTGGTTGCCAGCAAATTGCAGGTCACATGGAGACAAACAGCCACACTCACAATCGCACGTAGGGGCAATTTGGACACAATGATGGATTTAGTCTAACTATACATACATTACAAGCACGTAAGGGTCTCATTCCATTCAAAACACTGTTTGGGAGACCATACCAATTACCAATATTTTCCACACAATGAGAGATAGACAAATGATGAAGGAAAAAAAAAAAACACAAGTGGGTCCCTTTCAGGAGTTATTAACAACCCCAAACATCTTAAAAAATTGCAAAAAGGGGTACTTGAGTTCATTTGTTCATTGTAGGAAAGTTTTTGCTTTTTAAACCATTGTTAACACAAACAAAACTAATTTGTTTTTATTGGCCACTTGTAAGATAGCTGTTCTCATTCCCACTGCCAAGGTCGCTGTAGTCCGGTTACACATGGGAGTGAGACTGCTGTCATAATGGCAACTAAACAGTTAAATTTTACTGTTGGGTGTTGAATGAAAACGCTACCAGTTATTTTCATTTTTCTCTTCGAGTGGTACCTGCCAGAGATAATACTAATGCTATTAATTGATAACGAATGCAAAAAAAAAAAAAAAATAAAAAAGTTGGGGGATTCTGTGTATCCATTAACTTCTCTTGAAAAACAAAAAAACTGTTTTCTAATGGCGTGTCACTAGGAAATTTCACATGCATCAATTTGATAGGACTAGAAACAAATTGGGAATTTTATCAGCATTGATGTGTAAAGCCATTTTTGTGCCATTGTCATGGTGGTGCGGCAGTAACTGTCTTTTTGATTTTTTTACGCCGTATGCCTTTCCTGATGCAACCCTTCTGCATTTATTCAGAGAGAGAGAGCTGGATCCAGTCCCAGCTAACTACATACTACATAACTACAGACTACACCCCAAACTAGTCGCCAGACAGTCGCAGTGCAGATGTCAACACCATCACTGAGTTCGACATCCCTGCACTACACCAAAAAAAAAAAAAAAAAAAAAAAAAATCTAATAAGTTACTGTGCTTGAATAACCTTATTACTGCCATTTGTTTATTCATCCTATGTCTGTTTATGAATTAACATCTACTGTACATGGTTTTATCCGAACACTGGCATAGACTAAGCAAGAGCTGAATGACATGGACAAAAGAGCAGAAAGAAACACGTGGATACACCTTACACACTGTAAAAGGTCATCTCAGCTGAGTCACCCAAGGACAAAGGTGAGCAAAGACCAGCATACAGTGGGTGCAGATTTATAGTATCTGAAAATACCTGAAGGCTGGTGAAGATTTAAAAGACACTTGACTCATTTAGGGGTGACTTGGTCGACATGACTTCAAAATGGCTAAATAATATGATAGCATGTTGGGCTGCAACATTGACAGCCGTAATGATATTTTTGTTCATATGTTACTTTTGGACACCTGCAAAGCTGACAAAAATACATAACAACAGAACCAATAATTATACTCAGTCAACTATGCCTACCACACATAAGATAAAGAGGCGCAACCTCATTTCAAATAACTTTGGTAAACAACGAAGCGGGAGGCATGAGGCATGAGAGGAGGACTCCATGTGTGCCTCCCAGTGAATCAGTTCAGCACTTTTTCAATTCCTTGGCAGACTCTAACTGCTGGGTATTCCATCCTTGGGCTTATCCTAAATGAAACCCCCACTTTCTTCTCATCATTTGCCAATTTAATGCTACCTTAAACCCAAATGTCATACAAAAGAGTACGTATACTATGGAGGGAGTATTTTAACCGAAAAAGCCTGAGGAACATTTTTTCATTATTATGATTATCAATTTTACAAACGGTAAACAAAACTGGTTGTTATTCATGTAGAAGGCAGCTAACAAGGTAAACTATAGTTACATCACATGCATGGGCCCTGGGCCACTAATGAGTGTAATTCCAACAGAAATCCCAACACAATGTACCCTGGATGTAATGACTAAAACAACTCCTAACACCACTTGTCAGAAATGGAAAAGGTGTTTATCCAACAACTAAGGCAGTAAATGATAAACTGATGTTTTCTACTAATGTCGCATTGGCTAATTTCTCCTGTGTTAGCTTTACAGGGACAGATTTTAAGGTGGGAAGTCTCAACAAAACGTGGTGTCATGATATCCATCTGCAAAATGCCCCACTTCTCCCATGCAGCAATTTGTTGTGGTGGTGTGTTGGTCAAAAGTTGTATGACACACTGATAAAGGCAGCAGGAACGTGTACAATAGTATCACTGCTCTTATCTGTGACTGTGTTTCCATCCAAAGCAGAGGATATACAATTTGGACCTCCACTTGGGTTCTCCCGAAGGCGAAGGTCCTCTTGGAAAGATGGAGATCTGACATACACTGATGCAAATGGCATTCCAACTACATACCAGATGAGTATAAATTGGTTAACGAGATTGCTGCAGGATGGGAATCCATCTTGTTTTGGATAACTCTAAATAAAAACGTTGACAGAATCAACTACATACATTACAATTTACAGAAACTAGGTAATTATACGGAAGCAGACTTTATTGCCATCAGGGAACAACAAGCTGCAACCTCACTCATGACGTTCCAGAACCGCATAGCGGTCGACATGCTCCCGGCCGAGAAGGGTGGCAACTGCTCAATGTTCGGTGACCAGTGTTGTTTATTCCAAATATCACAGCACCTGATGGGTCACACACAAGGGCCATTCAAGGCCTCCGCACCCTGAACCACAAGATGAAGGAGCACTCTGGTGCAAACACATCAGCCAGGTCTGAGTGGTGAAAAAAAAAAAAAAGTTTGGCAAATCTAAAAATTTGGTGTTCTCTGTCCTAGTTTCTATCGCTGTTTGCAGCTATTCTTGCATTGTGTGGATGTTTTTGTATTCCCTGCCTAAAGGCATCACTTAACCAACTTATAACCACTGCTATTGCGCCGACAAATTCAAAATTGGTAGAAATATATCCACTATTGGCACAACAGAGTAATGACAGTGATATTGTTGACCACGATGATGATGTTATGACTTCTCTTCCAGACCTGTTCTCTGATCCAGAAGATTACAAGTAATTAGTGCTATATTTTCCTCCACTGTAAGCAGAAAGGGTGATCTATTAGATTATTTAAGGATTTGAGCAAATGTAGGATAAACAGGAGGATAATGTAGAAATAATTGTAGATAGTATTAAGTAACTGCTTCTGACTGCAATGAAGAAATGCCTTGCTCTGCTCCAATTCAGTTACTGTTTCTGCATGCAATGAAGAAATGCTTTGCTCTGCTCAAATTCAGTTACTTTTTCTGCCAGCAATGAAGAAATGCTTTGCTCTGCTCCAATTCAGTTACGGTCTCTGCCTGCAATGAAGAATGCTTTGCTCTGCTCTAGAAAATGTGGTAGCAAATGTAGCATAAACAGGGGGGAAATGTAGGAATAATTGTGATCATAATTATCATACATTTGCTTCCAATAAAGAAATGCTTTCCTCTGCCCTAGATAACATGGCAGCCTCCTCGCAGGAGATAGCAAGAACAAAAACATCTAATCATCAGAACTGTTAGAACTGCTGCCTGTTAAAGAAATGATGACCACACATGTATTCTGCAATCTTTCACACATGCACACGCACATGAACAAACATGTACACCTTGTTTCAAACTGTTTTGCTTGTCGTCTCCTTTTTGTAACATCCATGTAAATAAGGGGCGTTTTAAAACTAAATAAATAGAGGTGCTGAGGAGAGGATAATCAGAGAATGCAATGGTGAATTGTACGCGACAGTTCCTCTCCTCTCTCCTCGCGAGACTTGAACTGGTGTCTTTGCTTCCTTTTTTGTCCTGTTTAATGAATGTCCGATTGGTGAACCTGACAATAATCTAAATCAAGTGTGTCAAACTATTTTTTGTCGCGGGCCACATTGTAGTTACAGTTTCCCTCAGAGAGCAGTTATGAGTCTTAAAATGTGAAAATACTTAATTGCCTAATCATTTTTACATATGAAATTTCGGAACTAATTTTGGAATCAGAAATCGAGGGTGAGTTTTTCAACTATTGGTCATGTTTGGTAACAAAATATTAATAATTTGTAATACCTCAACTTTCCAGTAATATCTTCGCGGGCCACATAAAATCACGTGGCAGGGCACATCTGGCCCCTGGGCTTTAAGTTTGACACCTGTAATCTAAAGGCAATGCACATTTTTTTGTAACGCACCACTCGTATACAAGGAAAATTCATAGTCCATCAAAAGATGTAAATTAAGATAAAAAATATAAGTACAATCAAACTTAAGGATGAAAACTAAATGTAAAATGTAAAAGTAAAAAAATACAAGCAGAATGTAAAATCAAGAAATGTAAGACAGATGTTGAAAAAAAAATTAAGAAAAAAAAGAAACATCAACAATAACGTTTTCAGGTCAGATTACTGCCAGTCTGAATAGATTTCAGACTGGCAGTAATTTCAGGAGTTCAGGTAGACCTTCGACTCAAATTTATATACAGTACGTCCAAAACCATTGTGAGCTTTGAAGACCAGTAGCTGGATTTTAAAATCTATTCTTTTACTCATTGTAAGCCAGTGTAAAAAATGTTGTGGCCAAGTGTCCTGGTGTCAGTTTGAACTGGAGCAGCATTTTGGGCTAGTCACCACTGATGGATTCATTTTTACATTGAGTCCTATAAAGTGGGATTCGGTATACCACAGCAAAAATGTGTACTTGATTCTTACCTGTTAATGAAATAAAGAGCATATTTCTTGATTAGAATGAATGATACCCTGCTCGTAGAAAGAGAGAGGAAAAAAGGAGGCAAAGTAGAAGTTATAGTTCAGGCAGCAAGGTGGCGCAACTGGTTAGAGCTTTGGCCTCACAGCTCTGAGGACCGCAGTTCAAATCTCAAGTCTGCCTTTGTGGAATTTGTATCTTCTCCCTGTTCCTGTGTGGGTTTTCTCTAGGCACTCCAGTCTCCTCCCACATCCC
The DNA here is from genome assembly GCF_019802595.1 of Syngnathoides biaculeatus. Taxonomy (NCBI): domain Eukaryota; kingdom Metazoa; phylum Chordata; class Actinopteri; order Syngnathiformes; family Syngnathidae; genus Syngnathoides; species Syngnathoides biaculeatus. Next base: position 4,785,447 of record NC_084653.1, on the reverse strand, counting down.
CAAAACATGCATTAGTTAGAGACTCTAAATTGCTCCTCGGTGTGATTGTGAGAATGACTGTTGTTTTTCCCCAATGTTACCTGTAATTGACAGGAAATCAGTTCACGGTGTACCCCACCTCCTGCTTGATAATAGCTGGGGTAGGCTCCGCACTCCCACAACCGTTCTGGGGATAAATGGGTCAGAAAATGGATTGACGAATATTTGTCGTTCAAACATTTTCAAATGGATTATTTACTTGATATAAATATTGCTTGTTTTAAAGAGATCTTAGAGAAGTTTTTGTTTTTAACAACATCTAAATTAAATTACATTTGAGAAAGAAGGAATGCTTAGCTTTGGTATTTATACTGGAAATATTTCAAATCACTTAGTTGATGGGCAGTTGTTTATAATCTTCCAATCCAATTCGGAATGCATGATAACTGCTGGCCCAATGTTGGGGGAAAAAATACCCCACACTTACCAATTCAAAAAAAACCCTAGACCCATATTAGGGGCTGCTGTTTGCATTGACCTTGTACACTGAAAGATATTTTCAAACAAAATTATTCACCTTACACTACAAAAAATAGTCAGTAGGTGCAGTAAATTAGGGTAGGATCGCCAGCACTTGCAGAAATGACAACATCCAGTGACTTTGAGCTTGTAACGATGACGCTTGCATCCTTCAAAGACCAGCTCTGCAAGATCTGGTAGCCTACGAAACAACGGACTCTCATAGCATCTCAAGCTGACACAGTCATGAGCGGGGGTGGTTTGGCCACATGCAAAAGCACGGTTGTTGCTGCAGATCACCAGGTTCTAATCATCTTCCTTTGTGACATTTGTTCAGTTTAGTAAATAAGATCTGTACAGTATATGGAATTAACATCAAAACACAGGTAAAAATTAACATGACTGAGCCTTTTCTTATCCAGCCTTCCATTTTCTTATCCACTTATCCTCACAAGGGTCGCAGGAGTGCTGGAGCCTATCCTAAATGTCAAAGGGCCAGAGGCAGGGTAAATCGTGAACTGGATGCCAGCCAATCGCAAGGCACATAAAAATAAACAACCATTCTCTGAAAATCACACCAAAGGGGCAATTTAGAGTGTCCAATTAATGTTGCATGTTTTGGGATGTTGGAGGAAACTAATTCCCAGATAAAACCCACGCAGGCACAAGCAGAACATGCAAACTCCACTCAAGTGGGGCCAGGATTGAACCCAGAACCTCAGAACTCTGAGGCCAAAGATTTACAGCTGTACCACTGTGCCACAGCTTTTCTTATATTGTTTTAAAATAATATTTTAAATTAAACAGTGATTACTGGAAGGCGCGGCTCGGTGGAGCAGCTGGTCCTGGATCTCCACAAGGTCTTTCCCTTTTGTCCTGGGGGTGATTTGTACATTTCAAACAAAAGCACGTTCATCTCAGGGACACAGAGCCTGTCTGCTTCCTGAGCGGTATGATGGCTGGACATTCCCATGATATTTATACTTGTGTATGATTGTTTGAAAAAATGAACATGGCACCTTCATGCATCTGCATGAGACTGGACCAAAGGATGAGTCAGATGTAGCACTCCAGAATTCTTTGTCTGATTTCCTGCATGATTTCTTTTGATTTTTCATTTCAAACAAGGAAGCAGAGTGTTTGAGGTATGGCTATAAATACATCCTGTCAATTAACTCACATGGTGTCAGTTAATCTACAAGGAGCTTCCAAAGCCATGACCTCATCATCCGGGTTTCCCCATAGGCCAAGGATCATGGGAGCGCTGGAGCCTATCTCAGCTAAGGGCAGGAGGCAGTGTACACCCTCAACTGGTTGCCGGCCAAACGCAGGGCACATGAAGACAGACAACAGTCACAGTCACAATCACAGTTAGGGGCCATTTGGAGTCTCCAATTAATCCATGTTTTTTGGGATCATGGAAGGAACCAGTGTTCCCAAGAAAACCCACACAGGCACGGAGAGAACATGCAAACTCCAAACAGGCAGGGCTGGGATTTGAACCCCGGTGCTTAGAACTGTGAGGCAGACGCTCTAACCATCAGTGCCTGTGTGGGTTTTCTCGCTCTCTTCGTCCTTTGCTCTGCCTCTGAGTGCATTGGCCTCGGTGATAAACCTCAGATTCCCTGTTTTCTTCTGCCTCCTCACACAGCCCGTCAGCCTTCTCAATAAGCGTAGATATGTCAGTCTCTATTCTGGCTTTTTTGGCTTTGAGGGAGTAGAGATGAAAAGTGGGCAGCAATGCCAAATGTAGCCAGGTACGAAGTCTTCCTTTCCCCACAGTGGTAGTTTTTAGCAATCTTACTGTCTGGGAACATGACTGCAAACACTTTCGAATTATTTTCACAAGATTTGTAACTGTAATGGCTGTAGATCACTTTTAAAGTCCACACGATCTCTGCCTTTAACGAGTCCGTCTTCGTGTATTGAACTACGTTCATAAAGCCTGATTTCCGGCTGGTTGAAGTCGATGACTGGACAACTGTAGGTGTGCATGCACTGCTAGTACCACTGCCTAAAGTTGATGCTTCACTATCTTAATATTTTAGAAACAGATTCATACCAACGAAAGATGAGAGAGTCTTCGCCAAATCAGCTATCTCCTGTTTTTCCAGTGCGACTCCAGCGCTTTGACGTCCATCTTTTCAAGCCTGTAACTCTGCTAGCACAGATGGCAGTAAAACATGTGCCGATCTTTTGGATCTCGACGAACCCAGCTCCCAAACTCCTTACTTTCAACCCAAGCATATTGAAAAATGCACTTCCCCATGATATACGTTGGATCGATGAAAGAACTACGCTACGTCGTAACGAAGACTAAGTGAAATGCCTACTCACGGAAACAAACAATGGAATATGGACAACACGGTGACTTCCGTTGACAATTTCCGGCTGTTTTGGACGCCAGACGGATCGCTGTTTTTTTAAAATAAAAGATAATTTTTTTAGGGAGAATTTTGGCGGTAGAGGTCCTCCCTTTGATTTTTTTTAATTTAAGGCCTTTTTAGGGCTTGGCAGGTTTTCGCAGATTTTTAAGGACTTTCAGGAGCCCCTAAATGCACCTTCGTAAATTTAGGGCTTTTAGGGACTTTTAGGGCCGCGTGCGAACCCTGTACATAGAGTGCATCTGTAACGGGACTTTTGTTAATAACGTGCAACCAAAAACACGTAACAGAATGAATGGACCAATAGTGAAAGGACATTAATAACTCAGCAATCTTTGCCTCTCTGGTTGACTATATTAAGATAATTTATTTACTTAAATTACAAAACAAATGGAAGAAGTTATCGCTGGTCTGGACTCTAATGGCTGTGTACTAACTAAAAAAAAATAATGGCAAGTAAACGGAATGAAATGCTTTTCCTTGGAAACAAAACATCCACACCACTATATAATGTCTACCAGGCATAAATCCAATCCATTTCCTTCAAGTATTGATACAATCGATTACCTTTTAAAAAATATTTAAAGCATCCATCCATTTTCTTTGCCGCTTGTCCTCACAAGGGTCGCAGGAGTGCTGGAGCCTATCCCAGCTGTCATCGGGCAGGAGGTGAGGTACACGCTGAACTGGTTGCCAGCCAATCACAGGGCACATGGAGACAGGACAACAGTCCAACTCAAAATCACACCTCGGAGCAATTGAGAGTGTCAAATTAATGTTGCGTGTTTTTGGGATGTAGGAGGAAACCGTAGTGGCTGGAGAAAACCCACGGAGGCACGTGAAGAACATATAAACTCCACACTGGCGGGGCCCAGATTGAACCCGGGTCCTCGGAACTGTGATGCCAACGCTTTATAGCTGTCAAGTTGTCTTTAACTCCCTCAGTTCTTTGTACCAACTTGAAAAGGGCTTTGGTCTTCAAACACATAACTCAAAGTAAAAAGTAAATAAGCACCATAACTGATTGAATAAACCAAACAAAATCATCGACTTTGTCTCCATGAATACTTTAGATTAATTCAGACGTTAGACAACCACAAAGAGCATAGCTTGTAGCTGAAATGAAACAAATTAAGCAATTATCATCCAAGTCCTTTCCCTACCAGTTGCATCTGACCGGAAACTGAGGGGTGCCTTTGAGTTTTTTAGTTGCTTCAGGTGTTTGTTAGTGATTTATTCCTTTTGCTGGTAGGCTTTCTTTGTTCCACACAAGCTCGCTGTCTGTGAGAAATATGGCCCCGCCTGGCCTCTGACAGGAAGTTTGAAGAGTTGTGTGATTGAGGTTACTCTGCTCCCTGCAGGTCTGGAGGGGGACAGGTGCTCTTCCTGCTAGTTGACTTGACAATAGCTTCACCACTGTGCCGCTCTATTCAAAGCAGCATAATTTCATCCAGGAGGATAGCTAGCCGTGCACAGATCGATTCATTTGAATCATGGGAATATGAATCGAAACATCCTCGTTCAGTGAATTCTCACACAGGCTGTCCAAATATGATTTGCTGATCTGTTGCTCGGGTCGTAACAGCTCCCTATGTGAAAAAAGTAGTCCCTGTTTTCAGGAAGCAAATACTAAACTATATCAGACATGTCATGATGTCAATGATACACAGACAATCTGTTACTGGGTTCCTCAGATTCTATTAATGTGAGTGCAAATGTTACTTTTTGTTTTTTTTTTAAACAGTTAAAGTTGTCAGAACCTAAATTACATGGAAATATTGTGTTTCAAGTTTGCTGGTTAATGCAAAGTAGACAGTGAAATTGGCATTTCAAAGATGGGCCGAATATTTGCCATTCAGTCTTTTTTCAACCAGAACAAGACCAATTTGTGTACGATATGGCAGACAATAGCAGTGAAGTATGAGAAAGACTTCTAATTTGGAACACCTTAAGCATAAAACAGATGAACCACAGGAATTTTGATGAGAAATTTCCTCAAAATTCACTGGTGAGAACAACAAAATTATATGCACTGGAAGTCAATCTGCAAGCAGGGGACCTTGGGACTTTATGAAACAACAATATATAAAGCAACAGTGTGCTTCCATGGAGTAGCATGAATTTCCAGTCAGGAAAATAAGGTATTGTTATCCATCCATTTTCTGATCCGCTTGTCCCCACAAGGGTTGCCGGAGTGCTGGAGCCTATCCCAGCTATCATCTGGCAGGAGGTAGGGTACACCCTGAACTGGTTGCCAGCCAATTGCAGTACATATACAGACAAACAACAGTCACTTTTACAATCACACCTAAGGGCAATTTAAAGTCGCGAGTCTAGAGCATCTTGGGAAGTGGGAGAAAACTGAACTGCTTGGAGAAACCCCACACAGGCACGGGGAGAACATGTAAACTCCACATAGGTGGGTGCCGGGATATGACTAACCAGCTGCTCCACCAGGCATTGTGATATACAGTAATCATAAAAAAAATGAGCATTTGTTTTGCTTTTTCATATATATGTTAGTTTTGAAAATCCCAAGTTGCTTGATTTACCTTCGTACAGTAATGCAGTTTTTCTTTTTCTCTCCCTTCTTAAACCCTCCTACAGTGGCTGGGTAGTGTAAAGTAATATATCGAATTGTGAGACTTAAATTTAAAAAAAAAGAACAAAAGTCATATATATATATATATATATATATATATATATAATATATATATATATATTTATTTATTTATATATATATATATATATATATATATTTTTTTTTTTTTTTTAATTTTTATTATTATTTTTTTTAATAAAAACTCCTAACTGACCTCAATAACCTTTGACTCATTGGAACATTTCTTAGTGGCTCTTTAAGATTTGTGTTTGTATTAAGGTTAGGGTTAGGTTACGAACTACTACTCACTGTGTAGTTTCATGTCAAACATGATAATAGTTTGAACTCCTAAATTCACTTCTTTGCTGACAAGGTTTCCAGAACATTTTTGGTTGAACTCTAAATTGTGCCACTTCAAATCCTGCCATCTTCCAAGAATTCTCTCATTCCATTGCCATCTGAGCTGTAGCCTTCTCATCCACTTTGCAAGGACATAACAAAAGTCCTTTGCATTGAATTTTGAGTAAGCACCTTGCTTTTGGAAGGGAGGGAGAGAGGGACACGGGCAATCCGCTGCAGGAAGCAGTTGATTTATAAGCAAAAGCCCATTGATCCCAATGTGAGTGGGAAAAATAGGCTCCACAGCCTATTACAGAATCCTAATTAAACGCTCCCAGGATTCATTGTGCAAATTATGTGCAAACTTGGAGATGAAAATGTCCATTGTGTTTTTTTTTTTTTGAGATTACTTTGACGATTGATGAATGGTGGCCTTTGATGGCAATGACCGTGGTAACCTTCAGTCGCAGCTCTTTGTCACTGTCATGTATGCTGTGCCAACCCAAGTCAGCCCTGCTTCCTCACCGTAATGCCTGCCCTCCCAGACATCCCAGCGACATAACATCTGGTCAGTCAGCATATTTGTTGTGTCTGGCAGTTTGGTTGTCGCCCAAAATCCAAATTGACAACCCGGCACCGTGATGTTTCCCCTCCATTGCAAATACTGTACTGCCCAAGAGGATAATTGAGCTTGTTTCAGCTTCTGCTGTTATTTTTGTTACAAATATCCAGAAGACTTCCAGAGACTTCGCAAGCTGAATAAAAAAACATTCTTTTTGTCAGGTCCCATCGGAACGAGAGTAGGACCCAAATGCAGGAACTCGGAAGACGCAAGGTAGTTCAAGAAGAGACACGTTTATTATATGCAGAGGTAGGGGAACGAGCAGGCACTCCGGTGCAGCAGCGGTAGTTGGGACGTCGGGCGAAGAGAGCAGATGAGCGGACAGGCAGGAGTCGGTACACAGGGGAACAATCAACGCAGGCAGAAGTATCAAAGGAGTCAGGCTTACAAGGTTGGTCGGAGAACGGATGAAGGTCGGTACACACAGGTTCGATCAGGGATACCGGAGCACACGAATGGGACATGAAGATCATACGAACTGGCCCTGACCAGTTGTCATCGCGGTCATATAGATCCACAGCGTAATCAGGCTGCATGAGGCGCAGGTGTGCACCTTCCAATCAGCGCACCTGCGCGGACACCCCCACATCTCGTGCTGAAGCGGCAGGATCATGACAGTACCCCCCACCCCTCAAAGGCACGGGTCCCAGACGTGCCTAAACGAAAAAAACAGACAATAATTAACACAGACAGGGGTGGGCGGAAGGGGTGTCCGGAGGAGGGCAACCCCCCCCCCCCCGAACCATCCAGGCCACCAGACACAAGGCGTCCGGGTGGACAGGTCAGGAGGACGACCCGGACGCCAAGCACCAGGGTCCCCAAGGGGCGATTCGGGCGGACGACCTCTGTGAGGAACCAAACGGCGAAGCAGGAACCTGAACGAGGCAGGCCACTCCTCCGGACGAGAACCTCCCACGTCGTCGTTGCAAGACGACCAGGAATTGGTCGCCACCGAGGCTTGGTCAGTAGGCAGCCGTGGATTGGTCACCAACGAGGCCAGGTCATGAAGCGGCTGGGAACCATCTGGAGCAAATAGGATGATGGAGAGAAGGACCAGAGCCATGACCGCCACCATCCCGAAGTCTCTCCAGCTCCAGGGTGGCTCCACAGAACTCCCCAGCTCCTCCTGGACAGGAACGTGAGAAGGCGGCGACACCATCGCCCCCTCCTGGACAGGAACGTGAGAAGGCGGCGACACCATCGCCCCCTCCTGGACAGGAACGTGAGAAGGCGGCGACACCATCGCCCCCTCCTGGACAGGAACGTGAGAAGGCGGTGACCCCATCGCCAGCGCCACCTCCTGGACAGCAACGTGAGAAGGCGGCAACCCCATCGCCAGTGCCACCTCCTGGACAGCAACGTGAGAAGGCGGCGAACCCATCGCCATCGCCACCTCCTGGACAGCAACGTGAGAAGGCGGCGACACCATCGCCCCCTCCTGGACAGGAACGTGAGAAGGCGGCGACACCATCGCCCCCTCCTGGACAGGAACGTGAGAAGGCGGCGACACCATCGCCCCCTCCTGGACAGGAACATGAGAAGGCGGCGACACCATCGCCCCCTCCTGGACAGGAATGTGAGAAGGCGGCGACACCATCGCCCCCTCCTGGACAGGAACGTGAGAAGGCGGGGACCCCATCGCCAGCGCCACCTCCTGGACAGCAACGTGAGAAGGCGGCAACCCCATCGCCAGCGCCACCTCCTGGACAGCAACGTGAGAAGGCGGCGAACCCATCGCCATCGCCACCTCCTGGACAGCAACGTGAGAAGGCGGCGAGCCCATCGCCATCGCCACCTCCTGGACAGCAACGTTAGAAGGCGGCGACACCATCGCCCCCTCCTGGACAAGAACGTGAGAGGCGGCGACACCATCGCTCCCTCCTGGACAGGAACGTTAGAAGGCGGCGACACCATCGCCCCCTCCTGGACAGCAACGTGAGAAGGTGGCGACACCATCGTCCCCTCCTGAACAGCAACGTGGGCATGGCGCGGTGGCGAATCCGTTTCCAGGGCAACGTGAACGAGAGTCGGCAGAGAGTCAGTCGAAACTGACACGTGGGCGCGTCTCGGGAGCGGGTCATTTCCAACTGCCACGTGAACTCTGCTCGGAACAGCCAAAACCTCGACGTGGGAATGGCGAGGAGGCGGGTCAGTTTCCACAGCTACGTGTGCTGGGCGAGGTGGCGAGTCCGTACCCACTGCGACGTGCACTTGGCGAGGGGGCGGGTCGGTTTCCACAGCAACGTGAACGTGCCGGCGAGGAGTGGGAGGACGGTGTCTTCGTTGCCGCGCAGCGAGAGACACCAGGCAGCGCCCGGCCGGGGCGTCTCCTCTGGCAGCCACGCGGAGGTCCCGGGTAGATGGCCAAGCGGGTTCCCTCGTACCGATTGGTGTACTTGGATCTGCCGGGCGAAGTCGCTCGGGTGCTGGAAACGCGGGGAGGCGGAGCAAACTGACTGGGATGAAAAGCCTCCTCATATTCCGAAAAGTCAGAGTCCAGAAGAATATGAGGAGCCGGACGGGTCGTGTTCGGGACGTATTCATACCTCTTTGGCGGAGTTTAAGACACGGGAGCGGAGGACGTCAGGGAGCCTACCCGGATTGGACAGGCTTGGTCCTCCGGCAGACGGTCTACCTTGCGTCGGTCCCGGCGACGCCGGGTCTTTCCTGCTGGGTCAGGTTTTGGCCAGTTCATTCTGTCACGTCCCATCGGATCGGGGGTAGCACCCAAATGCAGGAACTCGGAAGACGCAAGGTAGTTCAAGAAGAGACACGTTTATTATATGCAGAGGTAGGGGATCGAGCAGGCAGTCCGGTGCGGCAGCGGTAGTTGGGACGTCGGGCGAAGAGAGAAGGTGAGCGGGCAAGCAGGAGTCGGTACACAGGGGAACAATCAAAGCAGGCAGAAGTATCAAAGGAGTCAGGCTTACAAGGGTGGTCGGAGAACGGGCGAAGGTCGGTACACACAGGTTCGATCAGGGATACCGGAGCACATGAATGGGACATGAAGATCATACGAACTGGCCCCGGCCAGTTGTCATCGCGGTCATATAAATCCACAGCGTAATCAGGCTGCATGAGGCGCAGGTGTGCACCTTCCAATCAGCGCACCTGCGCGGACACCTGCACAGCTCGTGCTGAAGCGGCAGGATCATGACACTTTTGGGAATACTCATTGATCCCGACGACAAATGTTAATTATTGACTTGATAGTCAATATAACTCGAGCGGGTCAAAGAATGCATTTTTCAAGGCTAAAACTGGGAGTATCATTCCCACATTTTTCAAGATGGCATATTGATACTTAATTAAAAATATGTTGAATTAAAATTATACTTGGAATTGACGTCTTCATTGCAACTTTGCTTTATTTGTATTTTTTTTTAATGTATCTACAATATGTAGGTATGTAAGTCTGTATGTACACCACTTTTAAATTTTCAAACTTGTTTTTTCAGAGTTTAGTGTGATCTTTACTGTTGTTTTTTGTTTTTTCCCCCACGAATATTTGCCAACAGGCTGAGAGAAAATCACATCACATATCTCCCTTTTCACAACATTGGATTAATTGATATTACAATTCACAACATATATATACTTCTTCTTCTTTTCCTTGTGGCTTATCCCGATTAGGGGTCGCCACAGCGTGTCATCTTTTTCCATCTAAGCCTATCTCGTGCATCTTCCTCTCTAACACCCACAGTCTTCATGTCCTCCCTCACAACGTCCATTGACCTTTTCTTTGTTCTTCTTCTTGCTCTTTTGCCTGGGAGCTCCATCCTCAGCACCCTTCTACCAATATACTCACTCTCTTGTCTCTGGACCTTTAAAGTCTCCTCTCTCTAACCTTATCTCCAAAACATCCAACTTTGGCTGTCACTCTAATGAGCTCATTTCTAATCCTATCCAACCTGCTCACTCTGAGCAAGAATCTAAACATCTTCATTTCTGCCACCTTGAGTTCTTCTTCCTGTTGTTTCTTCAGTGCTACTGTCTCTAATCCGTACATCATGGCTGGCCTCATGACTTTTTTATAATCTTTGCCCTTTATCTTAGTGGAGACTCTTCTGTCACAAAGAACACCAGACACCTTCCGCCAGCTGTTCCACCCCGCATGGATATGTTTCTTCACTTCCATACCACACTCTCCATTGCTCTGTAATTTTGACCCCCAATATTTGAAATCGTCCACCCTTGCTATCTCTTCTCCCTGGATCTTCACTCTTCCCCCACCCCCTTTCATTTATGCACATGTACTCTGTTTTACTTCAGCTAATCTTCATTCCTCTCCTTTCCAGTGCGTGCCTCCATCTTTCTAATTGTTCCTCCACCTGCTCCCTGCTTTCACTGCAGATCGCAATATCACCTGCAAACATCATTGTCATGGTCCTGCCGGTCGTACCAGTCTCCGAGGTGGCACGCACCTGCCGCAATCAGCGGAGGCGCACACCTGCGCCTCATCTCTAGTTACGTCCCAGTTATATGGAACCACATGTACAGTCTGGCTTTTGCCAGATCGTTGCTTAATGCCTCATTCCCACACTCTCGCAATTCTGTTCCTGATCTCCCTTGTACCGATCCCTGCCTGCCCGCAGACCTGCCTTCTATGCCTGACGTCCTGGTAACCGCTGCTCCAGTTGACTGCATGCCCAATCCCCGATCTTGGACCGAATAAACACTTTTCCTGAACTGCCTCTACTCCTCCCGAGTCGTGCATTTGGCTCCAACCCCATGTTCTGGCTGTGACAGACCAATCTGGCCATAACATGGACCCAGTTGACTAGTTGCGTTCCGCCAGTCCCTGCAGCGCCAAGACAGATGCATCGCCAAGCAGGAAGCCTTTCTCCAGGCAGCCAATCACCAGTTGCAGGAGATGTGTGCTCGGTTGGATGCATGGTTTGCGTCCATGTCCAGCGCAGACGACACCAGTCCGCCGTCAGCCACCACTGCTCCGAGCCCACGTTTCTCCGCGCCCACTCCCCTGCCAGGCGTGGAAGCCCAGAGATCTGTTTGTACACTACTCTCCCGACCCGAGTGGTTCTCTGGAGTCACGGGTAACATTAAATCCTTGCTCGCCCAATGTGATCTTCATTTTGAGTTGCAGCCCTCTGCCTTCCCCACTGACCGCTCCTGGATAGCATTCATGATATCCCGCCTGACATGGAGAGCAGAGGCCTGGGCCACAGTCGAATGGAGCCGCGGTTCCAAAATCTTCTGCTCATGCACCTCCTTGTGCATGCAATGACGCAGGTGTTCCAATATTCTTCTCCGGAATGTGAGGCGGTGGCTTCCTTGTTCTTGCTCCGGAAGAGGCGACCCCACATCGTGGTTATGCCATCGAGTTCTGCATCTGAGCGGCGCCGAGGCGGTGGAACGAGGGAGTGCTTCTCGACTTATTCTTTCAGGGTCTCTCGCCCGGAATCCAAAGTCACCTCTTCGGAATGGAACTGTCCATAGACTTGGACTCATTTATCGGCCTTGCCCTGAGGGTCGACCAGAGGCTTGCAATACAGGGGCTTTGTGCCACAGACTGCCCACCCACCAATTCAGGCCCATGAAGGTCGAGGGGCTCCGCGGCTCACCAGAGGAATGAGAACAATGCCGGCAAGAGGGTCTCTGCTTCTACTGCGGAGGTGTGCACCACCTCGTGGCTCACTGCCCAGTCAAACCTGCACGCTCCGGACACAAGGTATCCATGAAGGTGAGTCTGAATTACGCCGCGGGTGACGCAGTCTCTGCTTCAAGTGACGTTAAGGAGAGGAGAACTCCTCCCCCCTGCATGGTGGATGGGGGCCTGGTCTACACTGTGCGCCGTCGGGGAAGGGGTGGCCAGTACGTGGTGGACTTGGAGGGCTACGGTCCTGAAGAACGATATGGATCCCGTCCCGGTTCTTAGTTAATCCCTCTCTCACCAGAGACTGTCATGACTCTCACCCCGAGGCGCCTGGGCTGTCTGGGGCCGGCCGTTAAAGGTGGGGGGGGGGGTACTGTCATGGCCCTGCCAGTCCCTGTCCTGGCTGTACCGGTCCCCGAGGGGGCACACACCTGCCGCAATCAGCGGAGACACACACCTGCACCTCTTCTCTAGTAGTTACGCCTCAGTTATATAGGACCACACGTACGGTCTGGCTTTTACCAGATCGTTGCTTTATGCCTCGTTCCCGCACTCTCGGAATCCTGTTCCTGATCTAACATATACCAATCCCTGCCTGCCTGCTGACCTGCCTTCTACGCCTGATGTTCTGGTTACATCTCCTCCCGCTGATTGCCTGCCTGACTCCCGACCTTAGACAAAATAAACACTTTTCTCGAACTGCCTCTTCGCCTCCCGAGTCGTTCTGGCCATCACAATCATGGTCCAAGGGGAATCCAGTCTAACCTCATCTGTCAGCCTATCCATTACTACCGCAAACAAGAAGGGGTTCATAGAGGATCCCTGATGGAGTCCCACCTCCACCTTAAATTCTTCTGACACACCTACGGCACATCTCACCGCTGTTCTGGTGTCCTCATACATGTCCTGTACTATTCTAACATATTTCTCCGCCACACGTGGATGTTGAAGAAACATCCAACGTGAGTAACTTCATAACTTGTACGACGAGGGCCGTGAGGACTTGGGAAATTTTACAAGTCTTATCTTAGTACCTAAATTGGTGCCGTATCGTTCGCGTTGAAGCTGCTCGGTCCAAGTAAGCCTAGAGAACTAACGTTATTACAATGTATACAATGAGGACCAAACATCAATCGTCGACTCAACCTTGAACTACTAGAGTAAGGGCCATTGTGGTTTGAATCCCCTCCATTCATGTATCCCTTAAATCGCCATATCCTTTATATTTTTAACACAGGTAGTGTGTGATTTGTGTACCTTATGTGGTCACTGTGTTTATTGTGATTGCTTTCATTTGACCTTAACTTTAACATAGATTAGGTAGTATGTAAGTTGTGTATCATTTGTGCTGACTTTGATTGCTTCTTTTTGATTATCTCCAACCCGTTGGGCAGTACATTATTGTGCTACCTGTCGGTCAGTCCAAAGCCCGGATAAATGCAGAGGGTTGCATCAGGAAGGGCATCCGGCGTAAAACTGTGCCAAACATATATGAGCGTTCATCGTACACATTTTACAACAGTTAGGTCATAGCCCCGGCTTCCTACACCTGCACCCAGAAATGGTAATCTACAAGGTGTAGGTAGAAATTCAGATAATGTAGGTCAAAGACAAAAGAGAAGAGGAAAGTGGCTTAATTGGAAGAAGAAGAAGAGGAACGGACAAACCCTACAGCTGTGTGTAGGGACATTGAATGTTGGGACTATGACAGGAAAAGCTCAGGAGTTAGTTGACTTGATGATTAGGATAAAAGTTGATATATTGTGCCTCCAAGAGAGCAAGTGAAAAGGGGGTAAGGCTAGAAGTTTAGGTGCAGGGTTTAAATTATTTTACCATGGAGTAGATGGGAAGAGAAATGGAGTAAGGGTTATTTTAAAAGAAGACCTGGCTAAGAATGTCTTGGAGGTGAAAAGAGTATCAGATCGAATGATGAGGCTGAAATTTGAAATTGAGGGTGTTATGTATAATGTGGTTAGCGGCTATGCCCCACAGGTAGAATGTGACCTAGAGTTGAAAGAGAAATTCTGGAAGGAACTAGATGAAGTAGTTCTGGGCATCCCAGACAGTGAGAGTGTTGTGATCAGTGCAGATTGTAATGGACATATTGGTAAAGGAAACAGGGGCGATGAAGAAGTGATGCGTAAGTATGGCATCCAGCAAAGGAATTTTGAGGGGCAGATGGTGGTGGATTTCGCAAAATGGATGGAATTGGCAGTGGTTAACACTTATTTTCAGAAGCGAGTATAACATAGAGTGACCTACAAGAGGGGAGGTAAAAGCACACAGGTGGATTATATTTTGTGCAGACAGTGTAATCTGAAGGAGGTTACCGACTGTAAGGTTGTAGTGGGGAGAGTGTAGCTCGACAGCATAGGATGGTGGTGTGTAGGATGACTCTGGTAGCGGGTAGGAAGACTAAGAAGACAAAGGTAGAGCAGAGAATTAGGCGGTGGAAGTTGAGAAAGGAAGAATGTTGTGTGGCCTTCTGGAAAGAGGTGAGACAGGCTCTAGATGGACAGGAAGAGCTCCCAGAAGACTGGAATACTACTGCCAAGGTATTCAGAGAGACAGGCAGGAGAGTACTTGGGGTCTCTTCTGGTAGGAAAGGGGAGAAGGAAATTTGGTGGTGGAACCCCAAAATACAAGAAGTCATCCAAGGTAAGAGATTAGCGAAGAAGAAGTGGGACACCGAGAGGACTGAGGAGAGGCGTAAGGACTACATTGAGATGCATCGGAGGGTAAAAGTAGAGGTGGTGAAGGCTAAACAAGAGGGATATCATGACATGTACTCCAGGTTGGATATGAAAGAAGGAGAAAAAGAGCTCTACAGGTTGGACGGACGGAGGAATAGAGATGGGAAGGATATGCAGCAAGTTGAGGTGATTAAGGATAGTGATGGAAATATGTTGACTGGTGCCAGTAGCGTGCTCAGTAGATGGAAAGAGTATTTTGATAAGTTAATGAATGAAGAAAATGGGAGAGAAGGTAGAGTAGAAGAGGCAAGCGTGAATGACCGGGAAGTGGCATTGATTGGTATCAGATTCTGCTTATCCGTAGGACTAATCAGAAGAAATGTCCTCACCGACTCTCCATTTAAAGGGTTAAGCTACCCCTTTACCCCAGCCGGCTCTAACACCATATACGCCGGTGGACGGGAGACGGTGTGGAGATGAATTTGTCTAGGTCAACTAACTTCTTTTAGTTTTGCAAAGCCAATCCAGTCTGCCCTCAATAATTAGCCTTTATTGAGTAACCATACAGAGTAAAAGGATAACAAAGTGATAGTTTCACTTTTACAGTAGCTTCATCTCTTCAAATCGATTCCACTTGTCATTGACCGAGTATGTTTAACAATCCTTGTTAGGATCATGCGGATTTGTTCTTATATTAAGCCGGAGTTTATCAACAAGTTACTTTTTTATAATGGAATTATAACAAGGTGTTATTACCATCCTCGACGATCAATCATTAAAGAGGTTTTATGGTAAAATGAGACAACTCATTATAAGAATAACAACGATAGATGAAAGTGAATTTAAGGTATCTAATAAAATGATAATATTTGTTCAGATAAAATTCATTACTCGACAGTTACTCCTGCCAGACGCTGGGTACAATTGCAATGTTGAGGCAAAATCTATGTTAATGTGATGATACTGAGATTAAATAGAATTGAGTAAATGATAAAAGTAATAAAAAGCAATAAAAATGAAGTAAGGTTAAAAGTATTCAAAAGCATTAGGATATCAGGAAAGTATACGTTTTTGAGTGAGCCTTTTCGGGGTGATCAAGTCCTACCAAGCTCGAAGCCCATTTTAGTCATAAGGAATTTTAACGACCAGGATTAATTGTACAGCCAACTTGTCCTTCTTAAGTATCCATGTAATATCAATGGCATTACACTGCAATTTCCTTATTGTAGTAGTCTTTTTACTCGTGCACAATCAAAGAGGAAAAAAAAAAAAAATAAGCATCCTAAATTGCTTGAAGATTTCTTCACGTCAGCATGTTCCTTTGATAATAACCAAAAAGAAGGACCTATTGTCTCCCTGTCGGTGTAAAATGAACAGAGAGCCCCGTACTTCTGTGTACAAGGCTTTTATAGCTTTTTGGGAGAACATTCTAATGTTTTTGGCTTTACTACACCCAGTGGGAAGTACTTTTTTTTTTATGTCGAGTACCTGTCGCCATCCCTGAGATGTCTTGACATGCCCATTTTCAGCTCACTCAAAATGGGGCAAAGGCACCCACAAATGCAACTATTACTTTCCATAACTTTATTCTCTAAACAATAAGCAATAATTGTATCTGGTAGATACAGTCACTATCTTTCTTTAGCTTCACTTTAATTCCTAAGCAATAAACAATAAATGGATAAACATTCTTGTGAATGCAATTCCCTCATGCATTCAACAAGCTTGTTCTTGTTGGTAGCACATCATGTGCTGCCTTGTCTGAGAGAGACAGTCATACACAAGTTATATCTTTTACACAAAGCAGTTTCAAAGCATCATCTTCTTCACTATAAGAGAGATAATATAATAGTATATTGAAACAGGAAGTCAAAACTGTATTTAATAAAGGTAAGATCAGCGCTTGCAAACATCCTATTTGGCAATTCAAGGGTGTTGCAAGCATCCTGTTTGGCAATTCAACGGTGCTCTAAGCATCTTTTTTGGCGCTTGCAAACATCATATTTGCTTTAGCATTCTGACCGCTACAAACCACAGGGTGTGAACAGCTGCTGAAATTCATCCTGCTGATATCTTTATTATAAAAATAAGTTGTGAATACAAAGATATAAAATCAATCAGGTTTTAAGGTGCCTGACCTCGGTATGTATATGTATTGTGGTAAGAATTTGTGGGAGAATAATGTTGATTTGAAAGACTTTTGCTAGGCTGGCGACCTGGTTAAAGTATAATTTGGTTTGGCGACATCTAGTGTCTGAATTAAGAGTTGGTTCTTCTTCAATACATGAACCCTGGCTACTCAAGCCAATTAGTATTGATTGCTCCATTGCTTAACGTGGCATGGCAACCTATTTGACATTAGTAAGGGAGAAGTTAGAAAGGCACTGAACAGAACGAAAAATGGAAAGACAGTTGTTCCCAATGACATAGCAGTGGAGGTATGGAAGCAATTTGGTGAGTTGGCTGTTGAGTTTCTGACCAACTTATTCAGCAGAATATTAGAGGGAGAAAAGATGCCTGAAGAATGGAGGTAAAGTGTGGTAGTCCTCATTTTTAAGAACAAAGGCGATGTTCAGAACTGTGGAAACTATCGAGGAATAAAGATGATGAGCCACACAATGAAGTTATGGGAAAGAATAGTGGAGGCTAGACTCAGGACCGAAGTAAGTATCTGCGATCAACAGTATGGTTTCATGCCTAGAAAGAGTACCACAGATGCCTTGAGGATGCTAGTGGAAAAGTACAGAGAAGGTCAGAAGGAGCTCCATTGTGTCTTTGTAGACCTAGAGAAAGCCCATGACAGAGTACCAAGAGAGGAACTGTGTTACTGCATGCACAAGTCCGGGGTCACACCTGATTCTCTGCTCTACCTTTGCCTTCTTAATCTTCCTACCCGCTACCAGAGCCATTCTACACACCGCTATCCTATGCTGTCAATCTACACTCTACCCACCACGACCTTACAGTAACCTCCTTCAAATTACATTGTCTAAATAATAAAATATAGTCCACCTTCGTGCTTTTACCTCCCCTCTTGTAGGTCACTCTATGTTATACTCGCTTCTGAAAATAAGTGTTCACCACTGCCAATTCCATCCTTTTTGTGAAGTCCACCACCATCTGCCCCTCAAAATTCCTTTGCTGGATGCCATACTTACCCATCACTTCTTCATTGCCCCTGTTTCCTTCGCCGACATGTCTATTGAAATCTGCACCAATCACAACTCTCTCTCTGACTGGGATGCTCAGGACTACTTCGTCTAGTTTCTTCCAGAATTTCTCTTTCAACTCAAAGTCACTTTCTACCTGTGGGGCATAGCCGCTAATCACATTATACATAATAGCCTAAATTTCAAATTTCAGCCTCATCATTCGATCTGATACTCTTTTCACCTCCAAGACATTCTTAGCCAGCTCTTCCTTTAGAATAACCCCTACTCCATTTCCCTTCCCATCTACTCCATGGTAAAATAATTTAAACCCTGCGCCTAAACTTCTAGCCTTACTCCCTTTCCACTTGCTCTCCTGTATGCACAATATATCAACTTTTCTGCTAATCATCAAGTCAACTAACTCCTGAGCTTTTCCTGTCATAGTCCCAACATTCAATGTCCCTACACACAGCTGTAGGGTCTGTGCATTCCTTTTCTTTTTCTGCCGACTATGCCGCGTTCCTCCTCTTTTTTGCCTTTGACCTACATTATCTTCATTTCTACCAACGCCTTGCAGATTAACAGTGCGGGGGGTGGGCGTTAAGTTAAAAGGGTATATGGGAAAGAAGGTTCAAGTATGAAAAAAAAATGTAAAGGATATGTAGCTTTAAAGGATATGGGGATGAAAGAGATTCAAACCAATGGCTCTAACTCCAGTAGTTGCAGGTTGAGTTGTCCTCACAATCCTCCACCAAATTGTGTTGGTTGAACAAGATTATGCAGTAACTCACGTTTGATGCTTCTTCAACTGTTTGATCACAAAATGTGTTTCTTTGTTAGCCAGCTAAGCAAAGGTAGTCTGGGCCGAGGGCCAAGTTCAAGTCAGTCTTTCAACTTGTCCAACGTCCTCACTACTAGTACTCACGGACCTCGTTGTATATTTTAAAGGCCGCGCAGAATTAATTAGACCAGTTGTGTCTCTTGGTGGGCTTGGCTAAGTCAACATCATGCTGAGATCGGCACTGAGGTTATAGAGTCAAATGGCACCCAATCCTTCTTGATTCACCACAATAATTAAAGTGCACACAATCAGCAAAAAGGGGAAAAATGCTCTGTTGGAAAATAACTGGTAACACTGTTGATTAAAAACCAAGATCAACACAGTGCTCTGAAATCAGAATCTAACTAAAATGCATCAGCACAATCAACATGGTAGTACTGCACTTCAGCAATCATGCTTTATGCAACACAATGTGGCATGCAGTTGGAAAATGTGCAATGTACAGCGGTTGCCAAATATATGAAACTAATTTTTCAGGCGCTTGCCAACGACTTTGGTAATCACTAAAACTCATAGTTTATGGAGCGGTCAGGGTAAGCAAGTGAAGTTATCAAACTAATGTGAAACTATAATTATTACTGTTACAAATTCTCAAAGAATTTGTAGATGTTATTTCCGGATAGAAGATTGTATTTCAGGATAGTTTTAGTAGATTTATATTAAGCTTGTAACCCAGATAGCTGCCCTCAAATTCGGGCACAAGAAGGTGAATTGCTGTTGAGGTTCCTCTTGCCTGTTCAAAGTGCTAAAATGTTTTGAGTGCAATGATTCTGAAAGTCTGTATTGAGTCTTCATGAAGTTTGATAGTCTCTTCATGAGAGATATTATACTCTGAATGGCTATTCATTCCCTCCCAGAGCTGTCACCTGATCATGGTGGAGGCGTTTGTGTGTCTCAATGATCCTAGGAGCTAAGTTGTCAGGGGCTTCATGCCCCTGGTAGAGTCACCAATGGCAAAAAGGTCCTAGGTGAGGGGCCAGACAAAGTACGACTCCAAAACCCCTATGGCAAGTGAAGATGTTGGATCTTGGTTTCCCTTGCCTGGATGGGGGACAATGGGGCCCCCCTCTGGAACCAGGCCTAGAGGTGGGGCTCAAAGGTGAGCGCCTGGTGGCCGGGCCTGCACCCATGAGGATCGGCCGGGCACAGCGCAAAATGGTAACATGGGTCCCCCTTCCCATGGGCTCACCACCTGTGAGAGTGGCCATAGGGATCGGGTGCGATATGAGCTGGGCGGTGGCCAAAGGGACCTTGGCGATCCGATCCATGGCTACAGAAACTAGCTCTAGGGATACCTCTGTCATCACTTTGGCAGGGAAGGAGCCCGAGTTGGTGCGTGAGGTCAAGAAGTTCCAACTAGATATAGTCGGACTCGCCTCTACGCGCTGCTTGGGCTCTGGCACCACTCCTCTTGAGAGGGGTTGGACTCTGTTCCACCCTGGAGTTTTCCACGGTGAAAGACACTGAGCAGGTGTGGGCATACGTATTGCACCCTGCCTCGGGGTCTGTATGCTGGGGTTTACCCTGGTGGATGAGAGGGTAGCCTCCCTCTGCCTTCAGGTAAGGGAGAGGCCCTGACTGTTGTTTGTGCTTATGCAACAAACAGCAGTTCAGAGTACCTACCCTTTTTTGAGTCCCTAGAGGGAGTGCTAGAGAGCGCCCCCTCTGGGGATTCCATCATTCTGTTGGGGGACTTAAATGTGCATGTGGGCAATGACAGTGACGCCTGGAAGGGCGTGATTGGGAAGAATGGACCCCCTGATCAGAACCCGAGTGGTGTTCTGTTACTGGACTTCTGGGCTCTTCTATCTTTGAGGTTGAGGTCACCAAGGTGGTTAAAAAGCTCCTTGGTGGCAGGGCCCCGGGAGTGGATGAGTTCCTAAAGGCTCTGAATGTTGTGGGGCTGTCATGGTTGACACTTCTGTGCAACAACGCGTGGACATCTGGGACAGTGCCTCTGGATTGGCAGACTGGGGTGGTGGTCCCCCTTTTTAAGAAGGGTGACCGGAGAGTTTGTTCCAACTATAGGGGGATCACACTCCTCAGCCTCTCTGGTAAGGTCTATTCAGGGGTACTGGAGATTAGGGTCCGTTGGGAAGTCAAATCTCATATTCAGCAGGAACAACGTGATTTTTGTCCTGGCCGTGGAACAGTGGACCAGCTCTACACACTTGGCAGGATCCTCGAGGGTGCATGGGAGTTCGCCCAACCAGTCTACATGTGTTTTGTGGACTTGAAGAAGGTGTTCGATCATGTACCTCGGGGAGTCTTGTGGGGGGTTCTTTGGGAGTATGGGGTCACGAACCCCCTGATACGAGCTGTTCCGTCTTTGTATGACCGTTGTCAGAGTTTGGTCCGCATTGCCAGTGAGAGTTGGACTCCGCCAAGGCTGCCCTTTGTCACTGATTTTGTTCATAACTTTTATGGACAGAATCTCTAGGCGGAGCTGAGGCATAGAGTGTGCCCGGTTTGTTCGCCTCAGCATTGCATTTCTGATATTTGCAGATGTTGTTGTTCTATTGGCTTCATCAAGCCGTGATCTGCAGCTATCACTGTAGCAATTCACAGCCGAGTGTGAAGCGACTGGAATGAGATTCAGCACCTCCAAATCAAAGACCATGGTCCCCAGTTGAAAAAGGAGGCGTGCTCTCTCTGGGTCGGAGATGAGATCCTCATTCAAATGGAGGAGTTCAAGTATATGGGGATCTTGTTCACGAGTGAAGGAAGAATGGAGCAGGAGATCGAGTGAAGTGCAGTGAAGCGGACTTTGTAACAGTCGGTTGGGTAAAGAGGGAGATAAGTCGAAAGGCGAAGCTCTCAATTTACCAGTCGATCTACGTTCCTACCCTCACCTATGGGCACGAGCAGTGGGTCATGACCAAAAGAACAAGATCCGGAATACAAGCGGCCGAAATGAGTTTCCTCCGCAAGGTGTCCAGTATCTCCCTTAGAGATAGGGTGAGAAGCTCGGTCATCTGGGAGGGGTTCAGTGTCAGGCTGCTGCTCCTCCGCATTGAGAGGAGCCAGGTTGCTGGGGCATCTGATTCGGATGCCTCCCGGACACCTTCCTGGTGAGGCGTTCCGGGAATGCCCCTCCAGAAAGAGACCCCGGGGATGACCCAGGACACACTGAAGAGCATATGTCTCTCGGGTGCCTTGGGAACGCCTCGAGATCCCTCCGGAAGAGCTGGAAGAAGTGACTGGGAAAAGGGAAGTATGGGTCTCCTTGCTGAAACTACTTCCGTAACAAACCGACCCAGAAAAGCGGTATAAAATGGATGGATGGATAGTTGGATGGTTACGATGTGTAAAGACTGTGTAAAGTAGCCCAAACTTGTACTGAATCAAAAGTTACTTTATAACAGTATGACACAGGTAAAAGTGATGCGCTGTATAAGTACTTAAGTGAGAATATGTATTCATTGATTCATTCATTAATTCATTCATTCAGTAAATAAAAAAATGATATAGGAACCCTGATAGAATGGATATCGGATGAAATGGACTTTTTTTACTGTGGGAATATGTCAAACTATTTTTCTTTTTTTTTTTTTTCTGTTAATTCCAGAATTGGCGGCTGTTGTGACTAGACTAGCATATGTTAAATGTGGGGCATTGAAGTGGCAACCATGTCATGATGGTTTTATCTTTTGTCTATTGTGGTGTAAAGCGCAGCAGAGAGAGACACACACACACCTACACACACATGCACGCACACACACAACTAATGTTTACAAATGTACAGTAGGCAGTAAATGCAAAACTACTCAAATAAAGTGCAGATAGTTGAAGTATCTATTTAAGTGTGGATGTTTCCAAGTCTGCTGTCTATTTTTTTCTCTTCATAGTTTTTAATGGATCTTAATTCAATGGCATCTGACGCACGCTATCTGAGGTAGCCGAGTTCAAAGTTCAAATACCTTCATCTGATGTTGCTGGTTATCAAAATCAGCAGGGGGTATGAGGTCGTACATCATACGTCTACGATGTGAGTTTAGGTAGTTAAGTTAAAAAGTGTGTGACTTGTGTGCCGGTCAAAGAAAACGAAGGTGAGGATTTCAATTAACAACTTTATGCGAGATCCCTGGCAGTTGCCCTGATTGAAAGGGACATCCTCGCCCACGCCAAGCAGCCCTGCAGAGCTGTCACTGCCACTTTGCTTTGTTTACTGCTCCTCTTGAAACTAATGAGTCACAGTGCCCTGAACAGCAAGACAATACAACACAAGTGTAACAGCAAGAAGTTTGCAAGCAACTTTGATTATGATACAGCAGCTGATTCTCAAAGATTGATCAGGAGTGGAAAATTAGTTTTTATAAGTTGGCAGCATAGAAGGAAGTTGTAAGATCTTCAGAGGGAAAATGTGGACTTTCATGCAATGCATCACCATCATTGCATTTCTCAGTTTGTGCATCAAGAACAAATACTAAATACATATGTTATAGTGGAGTGACAACACCAAAACAGGAATCATTTATCCATTTATATTCTCTTGCGCATGTTATCAGTTCAGGGTATACCTCGCCTCTTGCCAGAAGATATCTGGGATGGGCTCCAGCACTCCCGTGACCCTTGTGAGGATATGTGGAATAGAAGATGAATGAATCAATCAATCAATAGGGTCACGGGTAAGCCTGGACTTATCCAAGATGATTTTCTGCAAGACAGGGTACACCATGGACTGACCACAAGCTCATCATAGGGCGCATATTGACAAAAGACTTTTCAAATTCACACTTCCAGATATCTACAAAGTATATAAACTGGATTTAGAGTTTTCAATCAACCTCACGTGCATGTTTTTGAACATGAGAGATAACCTGAATACCTGGAGAAAACCCACACAGGCACAGGGTAAACATGTCAATTCCACACATGTTGGCCAGAGTTCGGATTTGAACCCAATAACTGACTGACTTTCATCAGTTAAAATTTCCAAGTCTGTACACATTTTAAAATTAAATTAATATATTTAAAACATATATCGAGTAATAATTAAAAATTTATATGGCCTTTTCATTTGGTGGACTAGATGTGTAGCTTAATAAAAGCAATGAAAAGTTCAATTAAGACATATTACTTTTAAGGGGCCTCTGAAATGAATCATCCTAAAAAAAAAAAAAAAAAAGCTAGTTGTGTGTTCATCATCATTAAAGTTTGCTTAATCAATACGTTGATTTATATCTCAATGCCTCCCAGTGTGCAACTATTCATTTTGTTTAATTGTACCAGTGGACAAATGTTTTATCAATTGCTGTCCTGGATGGGTGCCAGAATGTTGCAGCCATGTGTGGAATGACAACTCAGGCAGTTTTTGATTTTTGGCACCTTCTATTGTTCCATGCTTTCTCAAGACCTTTGTTCATTTTGACTGCATTTTTTTTTATAAGTCAAATGACAAACCATGCTTGTGAAATCTTAACCCATGACATTTTGAAATGTAAACCGTTATTCAGCCAATAATGGTTTTTGTTCCAGAGGAAAATGAGGCCACTATTCATAATTATTTTGAATAATACCCTAGTGAGATCTTACATCAGTTGCCTCCATGACGACGGCAACACCAGCTAATACCCTCTAGCGTGGCCAATAACGATGATGCCAACTTGCAAAATATTGATGCTTTCAAAACATTCCTCTGGGCTCCTGCACTGATATTCCAGACATCGGTGCTGGGGCGGTGGATTTAAGTAAAGATATCTTGGGGCCATTTTGTTACAGGAAAGACTGTGACAATAAGTCTAGGACACAAAAAGAAACATTTTTCTTATTGCCCTTTTGGGATCCAAGACACAATTTCACCATTGGCAGAGGTCAAGGAAGAACCAACCATCCATCCATATTCCGTTGCGATTATCCTCATTAGGGTCGCTGGTGAACTGGAGCTCATACCATCTTATTTTGGACAAAGTGATGATTATTAGGGAGAATAACATCAGGTCCAATGAGCTGAACTAACAGAGTCAACCCCCGACTCAAGCTACAGAAACCTAGAGGTAAATACCACATGAGTTTACGATAAGATGACTCAATGACTGACTACATGGTGGCAAACCTAGGAAAGAATACAACAAGAAAAAGAATAATCAGCATGAGACTAACATCATCAGCTGCAGGACAAGCAACTCCAGCAGATCCAATGTAACATCTGTCAGGGTCTTAATAAGACAAGGCCAGGACCTCACATTAACCATTATCTTTTAAGAGAAAGGTCAAGTCAGGTGTGAGCAGCTCAGCAGGCAGAATCAACCCACAACGAGCACCATTAATCCAGAGGCTGAAAGTAATTCAACCACATCTGACAATCTGGAACCCACCCCACCGCAGTCTGCTATTGAGAAGGAAATCCAATGCCTCAGACATCTGGTAAAGTTGGCAAAGTCAATTTCCAAGAATCAGTTGGAAAAAGTGATCATGAATAAGTGACCTGATCAAGTATTATGGGGCAGAATGGTTCAGAACCAAAAAACAAACAAGCACCAACACCTCCTAAGTCAAGGAGGCAACAAGAAATTTACCACCTTATGAAGGAGAGGAGAGATCTGAGAAATTGATGTAAGAAATCTTCATGGGAGGAGAGAGAATGCAATGCGACAGGTCTGCAAGTAAAGCTGAAGAGAAACCTTGGAAGACTGTGGAGAGTAGAAAACATCCGAGTTAAGTGTCGATGAAAGGCAAGGACAAAAACATTCTTCTATGATATTTCCTTCAATTTCGTGAAAGGGAACATCATAAGGGAAAAGAGTGGGTCTCTCTAGGTGCAAAGAGAGAGATGAACAGCCACCTGGAGGGGATTTACCAAGGCGAGCAAAGAGAGATACCATCAGACATGGCACAGTATAGAATCCACCCCGCACCATCTCTCTAACGCTCTCTCTTTCACGATGGGTATGGAAATGGTCATCAGAGCTTCAAAATGGGGAGTTGGAAGAGAGTGTCAATGGTCAGTGCCACTGCCCGATGGCCAGTTGTTGGGGGACCTCGGGGGAGGTAGGCAGGGACATTCATATTTGTTTCTTTGATTTAGATATGAAATGATTTGCTTTTCCCATTCTGTTTACAGTTTGCGCCTTGTCTTTCTTTGTCTCTCTCACCCCTCTCGAAATTCTGTCCTTTTCGATTGATTGACAGTGATCCTCAATAAAACATCGACAGTATTAAAGTACAGAGAAATCACAGAGGAAGCTCAAAATTCCACTTTGACACAGTAAAACTGTTCCACCATAAAGGGGATGCTGATTCTCCATTCTGCTTGATCTAACAGCTGAACATGAAAAGAAAAAATAAAACATTCATCAACGACCTGCCTCTCTTAAAATGTCACAACTTTATGTGAAAGCTGGACAACATGGAAATAAAATACTTAAATACATTGAGATAACTACAGAGGCACAATAGAAAAGACTGGGATTCATAGGTGCTACATGTGGAATTTGGTTGTAGATAGTTCATAGGTAAATCTACAACCAGGCTCAGGGTGGCTCTAGATCAAGAGAAAGGACTCCAACTGGGCTTCAAATGATCGTTATCAGGAGGTGTCATAGGCCCATCAATGAAACATTGAAGGAGGGTGCTCACCTGATGACCCTTTTTAAGTGATTACCCCGCTCCACACTCAAACAACAAGTGCTGATTATGAAGGATATCAACATCGAGTCCAGCGAGCTCAACTTATACCTTTGGACAATTTAAAATGCATTAAACTAAATGCATATTTTTTGAAATGATGGAGTCAGTGTACCAGGAGAAAATCACTGCAGTCACGGGAAGAATGTAAAATGTACAAAGGAATGGCAGGAGCCAATATGAAAATTCTGAACATCATATAAATAGTAATTACCCCATCATTCTGGTCTATATTGATTAAAGTATAAATTACATTTCAGGTATTTTAAGCCTTTGTTATTGAATTAGGTAATAACAGAGTGTGAACTTTAAGAAAACTTTGACATGAATGACGCAAGCACATACATGTACAAACCAGCTATCTTTTTACGTACACACTATTAACCGATACCAATAGCAACACACACATTTTAGCTTTAAGGTACCCTTTCAGAAAGCAAAAGGTGGCATTTTGCTGCATGGTTTAAATGAAAAAAAAAACACACCATCTGGGGGATAAATACAGTATACAGGTAAATACAGTATGAACTTAATGGATTCTATTAGCAGTCTCAATAGGACACATTTTGAATAATGATTTTGAATAATAAAAAATGTGTTGTTTATAGATGTGCCATTTTAAGAAGCAGGTGATATTTGTAATTTATTTTCCAAAGTAAAATAAATTATGGTTTTCCTCAGTGTTTATGGAGTGTCCCTGAACGCAGCTCTCCCATATAAACATGAATGGCGGCCCCATTAAATGAGTTGGCAAATATAGCATTTATCCCCCTTAATATCAAGGATTGTTTATAGTGTATTGAAATGGGTTATGTCCTGGGAGGCTGTAAAAAAAAACTTGGATCTCTTAAATGAAATGAACTTTAATTTGAAACCTCTTCATAAATGCCAGAAAGAACGCCTTTTCAATCACGTTCATGTGGCTGAAATTAACTAAATTCACCCAAAATATGGATGGATGAACCAGTTTATGAACATTTGACCATTGAACTCATTCAGGTGCAACACTGCTGTGGGTGACATAAACAGCCCCGAAACAATATGTCCATAATATGGCCGAGATATGTACATGATATTGGTGCATGTGTATTGGTGCATGTGTATCAGTAAATTGTCATTGTTATGTCGGTATGAAAGGCCTTTGCTATGTTGTTTTTTCTGAGTCATGGAATAAAACTGCTGTTCAGATCTTAGGGATGTCATGAAGGCAAAAATATTTGCATCAAAGTCACTGTCTGCTTCATATTTGTTTGTTTAAATAAAAAAAAATATAGATCAGATTACATTGAAAAGGTTTATCTCACAGTGGTGACCCCTAATAGCCCCTAAGACCCCAAGCCAAAAGGAAAAGAAGAGGAACAGGTCCAAGATTCACAAAATAACCCATTCATTCATTTTCGAAGCCCCTAATCGTCACAAGGTTCATGGGAGTGGTGGAGCCAATTCCAGCTGTCATCGGGCAGGAGGCAGAGTCAACCCTAAAGTGGTTGCCAAGTCAATCACAGGGCTCATAGAGACAGACAACAGTTGCACTCACAATCACACCTTGAGACAATTTAGTCTCTAATTAATGCATGTTTTTTGGGATGCCTCAGAACTGTGAGGCCGATGCTTTACAGCTACACCATTGTGCCATCCCGCAAAATAATGATTAATCTTATTTGTTACATCGATACAACAAATGTACTTCCTTATGAACAACAATAAAGTTAGTAGGCTTACCTTTGGAGTGTTCATCTATGTTTTCCACATTCCTATAGTGTTGTTAATTTCTGTTATTATCTGGCACTTAAAGTTACTGAGTCTTTGGATAGTGGTTACCATATTTTCACATACTATGTATTTGTTTACGCATTTTTGGTTTTCATTCTCATGAAATCTCTAACAGTGGGGTTTGAGAACATTGGAAAATGTAAAAAGTAAATAAACCAAAACAAAGACCATGACAATACTCCAGATAGTCCATACAAAACTCATAAAACCAGGGCAGGCAGAAGGGGATCCAGAGGAAGGCACAGAGCCACCTAACAGGGTCACTCTGGTGGGCTTCCAGGACGCCCAAAGTGTAGAGCTTGGCTAAACAGTTCAGGAAGTCAGCCAGTACACCAAGCATCAGGGTCTTTGTGGTCCATTCAGGCAGACGTCTCTGATGACAATCACAATGGTGAAGTGGGGGCCAGGCAATAGGGCCGGTTGGCAGCCTCTGGTTGAGCGCTGCCAGTTGAGGGGCAACAGAACAGGTATGGGTGGCGGCCGCCGGCTGAGCGCCGCCAGAACAGCAACGGGTGGTGGCCACTAGATGAGTGCCTCCAGAGCAGGGATGAGTGGTGCCAGAATAGGGACGGGTGGCGGGCGCTGGACGGGTGTTGGTGGAACAGGGACGTGTGGAAGCCAATGGACGATAGCCGCCTGAACATGAATATGATGATCCGCTGGATGAGCGCCGCCAGATCAGGGACATGTGGTGGCAATTGATCGATACGACGCCAGGACAGAAATCTGGTGCAGCTGCCGGGGAGCTGGGAAGGGAGTCTAGCGCTATGTTCTTCTTGGGTCCTGTTTTGATCGACCATTCAAAAAAAAAATCAAACAAACATCTGTCCATTGTTTGTGTACTAGTGTGTCAGGTCAGTTATATCACCAGTCATGTTTTGTTTCCAGTTGTTTATTTGTTTCTTTGTTTAGTTGGCTTTTCTTGTAAATTAAATCTAATTTTGAGACTCTTGCCTCCCGTCCCTGTTTCCCTGCACTTGGGTATTCCATGTTTTTTTACCTTTCCTTCCGTGTTTTCAGTAACCCCGTGACAAAATCTTTGTAAAAGGGACTTTCATTTTTACATGCATTCAGTGTGCCTTGTGTAATCTACAGACACAGGTTATTAAACATTCCTACTGATTTCTTTTAGAGGAATGATTTTATTGTAATCGATAACCCAAAATTCTTCACAAACCTTTTCTGGAGCATATACCAACCTAGTCACGAATCATGATGTCATTATTAAATCATTCTCTAAATTTTAATCAATATTTTCTTTTTTCTTTTTATGATAATTTTTATAACCAATATTATAGACTGGAAAGACAGGTAGGTGATTGATTATATCACAAGTATCCCATTTATTGTGTTGTTGATTGATGACTGGTCTGTACATTATCAAGTGAGCTCTGGTTATGGCGGAGCTAATTATTTTAGGGTACAAGTCCACACTGTCTCGACTATAGCCTGGTTTTTCAATTTTAAAGTTCCTACGGACAAAAAGTGTTTCGTGATTCATCCACCAAACTGGTAAAAGCCTCAAAAGAAAATGACGAATCATCTTTTTTGTCAAGACACACAAAATTTGTTGTCTGCATTTTAACAATCACAGTGAACGGACAGACTTGTTAGTAAAACACATTGGAACAGTGGGCAACTTAAGGAGTGTAGTTCGGGTTATCGGTGTCTTGCTCAAGGACACCAGAGCTGTGAGTCCGGGAGATGATAGTGGATGGTGCGGTTGGGGTCTTTAACGTTGGTCCCTTCACTGGCAGGTGATGATTTTAACAAATTGGGCCATGGTTGACTGATACTGGAGCTAGGCGCTATACAGTACATTCTTTTTTTCCCTTGCTAATTATGACACATTTCCAGCAACTACAGCTATTTATTGAGGAGCACTTGGAATTTAAGGTTTTTTTTTTGTTCAACACCACATCAGGATGGTGATGCGACTGGTTAGAGCGTCTGCCTCACAGTTCTGAAGATCGGGGGTTCAAATACCAGCCACGCCTGTGTGGAATGTGTATGTTCTTGGCATGGCTGCGGAGGTTTTCTCCGGGCATTCCGATTTTGTCCCACATCCTCAAAACATTCATTAATTGGAGGCAGGGTTCGTCCTTAGGTGTGATTGTGTCTGTGAATGGTGTTTGTCTCTATGTGGCCTGTGATTGTCTGGCAGCAAGTTCAGGGTATACTCTGCCTTCTACCAGAACATAGCTGTGATAAGCTCCAGCACTCCCGCGACCCTTGTGAAGATAATGGAAAAATGGATGGATGGATCGATCGATGTAGAACCACTCCCTCATCATATTTGTTTTGTGTTGCTCATAACCTAAGCTCCTCTATCCATCCTTTATCCGTGCCGCTTATGCTCTCTAGGTCACAGGCATAGTGGAGCCCATTCCAACTGACACTGGGAAGAAGGAAGGTTACACTCTGAACTTGTCGCCAGCCAGTCAAAGCGCACATACTGTACAAACAAACTACAATTCACACTCACAGTCACAATATCTGAATCTGGAATGTGGGAAGAAACCGAAGTACCTGGCAAAACCCCACACAGACACAGGGAGAGCATGCAAACTGAAGACAGGGTCACAGTGCTGACAACCTCTGGAATCTGAAATTTCTGCCATCTACAGATATCTCTATTCAACCACATTTCTTATATGCCAATGACAGTAAACTGAATAATGTAGAAAAATGTGATGGCTATTGATAGGATTAAAGCTTGCATCTAATGTCACTTCTGCTATTGAATTGAATAATTGACTTCCCTTCCGTCCAAATATTTTGTGCAATTGTCCATTGCTTTGATAGCAACACTTGGAGATGAGAAGAAATTATTCACTGAGTCTACTTGCATATTTCAAGTCTTCCGTGTTATGATCTGTTTATGGAAATGTGTTCAATTCTGGGTGATCTGTTACTTAATCCTCCGAGTAATATGGGTGTTGTTCCCAGGTGCATATGAATGATCAATTTCGCTGTGTGTCATTGTTTGTGAAGTCGTCTTACCATATGGAAATAGTTCCGGTGGGCCTTTGGTATTTTTCCTGGTGTACTGCTCGAAGTCAGACAATCAGTTTTCCAAGAATAGGTGTCATTTATCTTTTTACGCATTTTGTATCCATAGGGCTTTTCACTTACCATAAACATCCACCAAACCAGTAATATTTTTCTCCTGCAGCGTAACAGCAGAAAGAACGGTAGACGAGTGGATTGAAAGACTCTTTTATGTCTTCTATTTCATCATTTGTAAACCTTTTCAGACCCATAACAGGATAACTCCAGAGATTATTTGGATTTTCCTGGTTTATTCTTTAAAGGGCTCCTGTCATGAAATGGGGAATTTTTAGTATGTTATTAATGAAAAAACGTCAGCCAGTATGGGCCCATGCGGTTTTTTTCATCACAAAACATGATTTTGACGTATACAGCTTTTTGTAACTCCCGCCATGCAAATCCTTTCGAGGGATTTGTTTTCGAGAAGAAGCACGAAGTAACGTAAAGGACAGCGGCGCCCCCAAGTGGACTCGTTTGTTTCCATTAGTTTAGGTAGCTCTTTGTTCCTTCGTCTTAGCCAAAATGCCAGCTCATTGCATTGCTGGACATTGCTTGAACACTCAGGAGAATCAATTTAGCCTTCATAAATTTGGAAGAGACCCGGTTCGTTGTGAAAAATGGTTTGCACGGGGGCAGAGGACTAGACCTTCGTGGGTTCCAAATAACAGGTAGGCAGTAATGCGCCCCGGCTCGACGGTGTTCAACAAGTACTGCGGCGGCTATGAATATCCCCCTAAAAGAAGCATTGCTCTGCTCCACTATATGCCACCACGGCGCAGAAAATAAGCCACAGTGGCTAAGGCGCCATGTTCAGCGGTCACTGCTTCTGCGAAGGCTGCGCGTTGGGCTTTGGGGACGGGGGCAGCTCTGAAGAACCCAGCCGAGAATGCCTCACTCACCCACGTGTGCGCATAAAGTGACCCGGCTCGACTGTGTTGCTCAGTACTGCAGCGTCTGTGAACACCCCCCTAAAGCAGGACGGCTCGGTTCTGTCATAAGCCACACCGGCCGGCTCATCCGCGATGGCTCATCTCCGCCGCAGAAGTGGATCGGACGGGGATGCGGTTTGGCCGTGATCGCCAATCATCTGAATATGGCTTGAAACAATCGTGTAATATTTCCCTGAGGGCTCGAAACAATAGTGTAATATTGCCCCGGTAACTTCAATCGGTTGTGTGGTGTTCTCCTTTTTGAAAAGAGCTTCTGTGTCAGAAGGTGCGTGTTTGTCTCCCATAGTTAGGGTGCACCGCATGTTTTCATTGGCGAATATCCGGGTGATGTCACGGACGGAGGATGCAGCCAATAAGGCACTTCTGCAACTTTGTGCATGGATGACGCCCTCTCCGCTCACATTTACTTTTTCGTATGGACATTGAAGTGAATAATGTTATATGTATTTTTCATTACAATATCTATTTTAGAATGTTTATAGGGATGACACTTGGGCTTTAAGATTTTGAAGAGGTGGCTTGTCATGTTATTGTCTAATCCCTTTGTCATATACATACAAGTAGTTTTAAAGTCAGACGTCAAGAAACTAAACTCAATTATTGCTGAAATGGTTTTTAAAAGGGGGTTAGTCAGAAAAGGTGCTTGATCATGCGCTGGGGCCTTGAGTTGGACTCCTGTGTCCCAGCCATTTTGACTATGCTTATTTATCCGACATAATGCATTGAAAATAGAAAAAAATGAATGGCAGAAAAGGTCCCTAGGCTCTCTTAAAAAACAATCAGTAATAGAGTGATGACTGTACTTGAATAATAAAAATAATTATAATAATAAAAATACAAATACAAAAAAATACACTCCACTTTACATGCTCGACAGCTGTATTATGAACAATAAAGCAGTAGTGTTGCGAACAAGTCAAGAATTGAGGTGCACTTCAAAGAAGTTTTCATTTATTATTTTTTTAAGCCTGTGATTGATGGACAAATCAAATGGACAGTGTGACGTCAATTACCATCTAAGTTTGAAAGGCTGGTTGTGTTGTCAGTCAGTGGCGAACACAGTCACCGTGACCTCACGTAGCGGCAGAGAGACGTTAATGAAAAGACAGCTGCGTCTTTTAAGACGGCTTTGCGCAACGTGAGCCCTAAAATAGCCTTTTTTGTTTCTCTTGATGTTTTTACTCTACTTTGACTTACTATTGCTTTTTAAAATTCCGAACCTTAGGAGAGCAAAGACTTGAAATCAGAGCAACACCAATCAGTTTGTGTCTTCAAGGGATGCTACTCCCTTTTTTCTTTTTTTTTTAAAGCAGATTAAAACATAGTCGATGCTATGTTGCCTGGCAACAGCAACTACACTTAAATGTCCACATGCGTGCATGCGCGCACACATACACAAAGATTCAGAGGATGAAAGCATCAAGGCACGATGATTGTTGATGATTATATTGCTCATCGTGTCACACTTAATGATGATTCCCACACAATAGCATTAAAAAAAAAGAATGTTTCTGCACGATGATGTGAGTCAGCACAACATGTTAACGGTTTACACACACATACATTTGGGATTTTCCAGGCAAAATGACATTTTCATGAGCAAACAGGGCCTCCGTTGCTGTTTCCACATAGCATTGCAATGCCAAAATATAACATTTCTGTGGGAGAGAACTCCACTTTTCCAATCAAATATATAATTTTTGTGACTGAAAATCAAATGTAGCCCTTTTTTGGCAAAATAAAACATTCAAGTGGATGTATTATGGAATAATAACTTTTTAACTTGTTTTGGATGAATGGCTAGGTCTGTGAAACAGCCTTGCAAGGTGGCAGATGGAGCAGTGACCTGGGAATTCAAACGGCTTTGGGTGGAAAACCCCAGTGACGGACAAATTATAACATTTTCGGGCTAATATACAAGTAAGCAGATTCCTGATATGAACACAAACCAGAGTATTCCTTTCTTGTACCTTGATGGCTCCATATGAACACAAAGTCTGTGATTGTTCAGGAAGGTCTCACTCTTGCTGTGTGGGTAATGTGGAATGTTCAAGTATGACGAAGAGTATTTTCCTTCATGTTTGACAGGGTCACCAGGTGGCGGGGGAGGAGGAGCTCTTACAGGCGTCCGCTGCCACATTCTGCAGTCGGCATCACTATTATGACAAATATCCCTCACAAAGAGAGCGCGCCAGTCATATATTACCAGATTGGATCAGTGCGGCGTGCTCCCCTGCCTCCGCCGTTGTGGCAGATAACAATAATTTTCTCCTGTCCTTAATAGAGCAAATAGAAAGTGTCATGCAGAATTCAACTATGTCCAAATGAGGCGATGAAACTGAAAGAAAAACATAGATTAAAAGAAGATTTTTTTTGTATCTGTTTTATCAGTATCGACTTGATGGCTTTTAGTGAACTGCTCAACTAGTTTCCTTTTCACAAGAAATAGGTTTGTGTCAATTGTGACAAAGGGTGAGAAAAAAAGCATCTGGCTTCTACAAATAGTAATAGATGAAAACCCTGCAACATGCAAAACCTGAAAAAATGTGTCGATTGTGTTGGAGAAGAACATTCAAAATACATACTCATTCATGTTATAAAATGTGCCGTTTAATGAAAAAAAAAATATTTAAAAATTTGGTCTTGGCGCCATGGTGGATCAGTTGGTAAAGCAATGGCCTCACAGTTCTGAAGTCCCGAGTTCAATCTCGGACCCACCTGTGTGGAGTTTGCCTGTTCTCCCCGTGCCTGTGTGGGTTTCCTCGGGGCACTCCAGTTTCCTCCCACATCCCAAAAACATGCACCATTAATTGGACAATCTAAACTGCCCATAGGTGTGATTGTGAGTGTGGTTATTTGTCTCTATGCGTCCTGCGATTGGCTGGCAACGAGTTCAGGGTGTACCCTGCCTCCTGCCCGTTGACAGCTGGGATAGACTCCAGCACTCCCCGCAACCCTTGTGAGGATAAGCGGCAAAGAAATGGATGGATGGAAAATGGGTGTGTGTGTGTGAATATACAGTGTTCCAAATGACCTCAAAGCACCACCTTGTGATGAGGAAGTTTGTCTGAAATTTTGAAAAAGTTAAATTTTTTAACAAGGACAGGCTCCCACTCTCCCTTCACCCTCGGGAGGATAAGCGGCCCAGATAATGGATGGATGGATGGATATATATATATATATATATATATATATATATATATATATATATATATATATAAAACATTATTTTTCTTTCAGCTTGTCCCATTAGGGGTCACCACAGCGACCTATACATTAGGGGTCGCCACAGTGACCTATATATATATATATATATATATATATATATATATAAAACATTATTTTTCTTTCAGCTTGTCCCATTAGGGGTCACCACAGCGACCTATACATTAGGGGTCGCCACAGTGACCTATATATATATATATATATATATATATATATATATATATATATATATAATATATATATATATAGAGAGAGAGAGAGAGAGAGAGAGAGAGAGAGAGAGAGAGAGAGAGAGAGGAGAGAGAGAGAGAGAAGAGAGAGAGAGAAATGATGAGACACAATGAAGTTATGGGAAAGAGTAGTGGAGGCTAGAGTCAGGACAGAAGTAAGTATCTGCGAGCAACAATATGGTTTCATGCCAAGAAAGAGTACCACAGATGCACTATTTGGCTTGAGGATGCTTGTGGAAAAGTACAGAGAAGGTCTGAAGGAGCTACATTGTATCTTTGTAGACCTAGAGAAATCATATGACAGAGTACCAAGAGAGGAACTGTGGTACTGCATGCACAAGTCTGGTGTGGTGGAGAAATATGTTAGAATAGTACAGGACATGTATGAGGGCAGCAGAACAGTGGCGAGATGTGTCGTTGATGTATCAGAAGAATTTAAGGTGGAGGTGGGACTGCATCAGGGATCCGCGCTGAGCCCCTTCCTGTTCACGGTAGTCATGGATAGGCTGACAACTGAGGTTAAACTAGATTCCCCTTGGACCATGATGTTTGCAGATGATATTGTGATCTGCAGTGAAAGCAGGGAGCAGGCGGAGGAACAATTAGAAATTTCGAGGTACTCACTGCAAAGGAGAGAAATAAAGATTAGCCGAAGTAAAACAGAATATATGTGTGTGAACGAGAGGGGCGGAGGAGGAAGAGTGAACCTCCAGGGAGAAGAGATAGCGAAGTTGGACGACTTCTTCTTGGGGTCAACAATACAGAGCAATGATGTGGTAAGGAAGTGAAGAAACGTGTCCAAGCAGGGTGGAACAGTTGGCGGAAGGTGTCTGGTGTTCTATGTGACAGAAGCGTATCCGCCAGGATGAAGGGCAAAATTTGTAAAACAGTGGTGAGGCGGCCATGATGTACAGATTAGAGACAGTGTCTCTGGACAAACAACAGGAAGCAGAACTTGAGGTAGCAAAAATGAAGATGCTGAGGTTCTCGCTTCGTGTAAACAGGTTGGATAGGATTAGAAATGAGCTCATTAGAGGGACAGCCAAAGTTGGATGCTTTGATGACAAGGTTAGAGGGAGCAGACTTCGATGGTTTGGACATGTTCAGGGGTGAGAGTGAGTATGTTGGAAGAAGGTTGCTGAGGATGGAGCTGCTTGGCAAAAGAGTGAGAGGAAGACCAAAGAAAAAGTTGATGGATGTTTTGAGGGAGGACATGAGGACAGTGGGTGTTAGAGAGGAGGATTCACGAGATAGGCTTAGGTGGAAAAAGATAAGACGACCAATAAGGGGACAAACCGAATGAAAAAGAAAATGATATATACATATATACAGTATATATATTTTTTACCACTTAGGTACTCAAGTATATAAAGTAAATGAAGTACACGTTGTGCCATCTTGTGATCCAATCGGTGATCGACTAATGTTTTTGTTTTTTTATCTCACTGTATAAGCCTACTTTGTGATGACAATAACAGATTTTGAAGGATAGCAAAGGGGACAAACCGAATGAAAAAGAAAATGATATATACATATATACAGTATATATATTTTTTACCACTTAGGTACTCAAGTATATAAAGTAAATGAAGTACACGTTGTGCCATCTTGTGATCCAATCGGTGATCGACTAATGTTTTTGTTTTTTATCTCACTGTATAAGCCTACTTTGTGATGACAATAACAGATTTTGAAGGATAGCAAAAAAATACTTTCCAATGCAAATCTCTTCTTGTGGTATTGCATGAAGTTTTCTACACTAGGTTATGTGTTAAACCAAGTATAATGCTCTATTTCTTTGAGAAGAGAATTGACGTTATAGCTGGCAGTTGCACAGGTGTTTATTGTAGTGCGATGCAATCCACTCAGGTAAATGACTGCAAAAACACTCTCTACCATCTTGCTGCCACCTGAAACATTTTATGACATCTGACAGAAAAATAAAATGTAGAAGGGGTGTGTGCGTCTTTGTGTGTGCATGTGTGCTGTGTGAGTGCGTGAATGTTGAACTGAATATCATCAAGCAGTCTATTTTCAGCATTAAGCAGTCAGATTGACCGCTACAATAACACAATGCTACAGTGTCCTGTCAATGCCAGATGCCCTAAAAGTGACTTTTCCAACGATGCTTGTGGGATAAACTTGACAGATAGTTGTACTCTTCAGCACATTGTCGGTGAGAAACACAAACATATATGCACATATGAAAACACACACACATGCCCACAAAATATCTGTTATACATATTCGATATTTTTGTGAGAAGTTATTTTGAGCAAAATGTTCTTTCTTTGGGCCAAATACAGGTATGACATTTACATGACAAAACATTGATCACTTTAAAGTCAGAATTGTGAAAGTAAAATGTGCATATCAAGCCAAAAATAGGAATTTTGTGAATCTCAATTTATTTCTAGGAGTGTATTTGATGCGTCCCACATCAGAGGTGCACAAAAATGAGCAGAGACACATGAAGTACAATAAAACTGTCTTTTAAGATGCAGAGCTATGGTTTCATATAGTTACGGGTGTCTGGCATACAAAATGGGATTATTTAGTTGCATATGTACCCTATATTTTCTGCACTGTGGTTATATAAATAAAAGATTCAGATTACAGCATTTACATTCCCGTCAGAACATTTTTAAGAACAATTTTGTGTTTTTTGGAAACTTACAATGAAAATGTCAACAGACAAAAAAATACATTGCTAATCAAACCAAACCAAACCAACTATGAACTATGCTTGCTTCCATTCCACTTTTCATTTTTTAATCAACCATGATATCCCCGTCTTTTTTTCTTAGTTTAAAACTGAATTATTGTAGAATAGCTTTAGCAGTGCATGTTGAAAGCTGAATGATGCTTCCAAACAGTTTTAAGGTTAATATTATGTTGCCTCGTATATTTGAAATACAGAATTAGCTTTTTGTGCACTGTATTGTCTGTGCTTTCATCCTGGATCAGGCTGTGCCAAGGTGGAATTTTAACATTATACACCATCTCATCCTGTACTTTTTGTACTTTGTCTTGAGACCAGACCTTTCTCACTCAAAAAAGAGAAAATCTCATCCAGTTTCACCACTTTTTCTTTGATTATTCACATACTCTGACATTCATTCCATTTAAAAGCGACAGCATTTCTTTTTTGTTTTTTTTACTTTTGCCATTATAATTGAGAGTAAACAGAAGCAGCATGTCTAGCTTGTCTTTGCTCTACGTTGTCCAGACTGTGTTGCTAACTAAAGCACTTTTGGTGAGCGGCGCATAAGGACGCTATCACTGATGGGTCACATTGACGGGCTGCGTAAGTACTGTAACATTTGCAATTATAAGTGTAACTTTTAAGAGTGGAGGGGGGTGGCTTCAACTAGGCAGGAGAGTGTGTGGCCGAGTAGCATATTCCGTGTGCTCCAAAATGTTCCAAAAATTGTTTTCGGCTAGCCGTCTTGCGATCGACCAAAACTTCCTCGCGATCAACACATTGAGCACCTCTGAGTTAAGGGAATATACGGTCTACTGACAGTTTATAAATCTGTGCTAAATATTTAATATTTCTTGAAGTAGAAATTTTGGGGCCAGAGCCTTAGTTTCATTTATATTTTTTTTTCTCAAATAAATTTTATTGATGTTACACACTGTGAATAGGGGAATTCCTGAATGGTGAACCACAAATATTTGTGGGTCCACGTTACAGTGTTTAAATGCCTTTTTCTTTTTTTTTTATCAAATCCATCCATCCATCCATCCATCCATCCATTTTCTTAGCCACTTATCCTCTTAAGGGTCCGGGGAGTCCTGGAGCCTATCCCAGCTGTCAACGGCCAGGAGGCAGGGTACATCCTGAACTGGTTGCCAGCCAATCGATATTTGAAATTTTTTATGCCAAATTCAAATTACTGGGTAGTGTTTTTGTTGTAAATCACAACTTTTTGTAATGAACTCTAGTATTCCCAATATGTATTGATTAGAATTGTGTAGCTTTTTTTTGTACTAAAGGAAATGAAATGTATAAAAGTTAATCAACAAGGTGATGTATTTGCAATACTGCTTAATGTGTGAAAATCTGTGGATGAAATGTTGCAGTGTGAGAATGTGGCAAGAAAGTGATTACAGCAGATAGCGTGCTAGAATGGAATGTTCTCGACGGTTGGGTGGTGATGACCACAATCAGCAGGTGTGACGCGACGCGACGCTTGACCCAGGCGACGACGCTTGACCCAGACCTAGAGGGAGACGGGAGCAACAAAACATCAACAACCGCAGGCGGGAGGAGTCGGCCCACCATCCTGCAGACCAAGAAATACCAATGAGAGAGCGCTGAGGATAACTGCAGGAGACACATAACCAATAGTGAATTAGTAGATTGTACTTTTGAATTGTCCTGGGCAACTCGGATGTGGAGTACGTCGGCTGGAGGGAACAGAGACGTACAGGGTTTTAATGAGAGGGACCCGAGACCCAGGTGTTTGTTGAAGGAATAAATCCACTCGCGTGTGAAAACGCCGGCTTCCTGGTCCTTTCTTTGCAGAACGAGCGCGCAAATTGTTGGATGAGTGGTGGTCAAGGAAGGTCACAATTTGGAGTCAGATGATTAACGGACTTTTGTACTGATCTAAAAATAATATCCAACAATTCTTGGTGACCCCGACGTGATGCAAGAAAGGTAAAGAAGTCTGGGACTTAGCGAAAACCACAGAGTCTGGGACTCAGGGTTGGGACCCACATCCACACCAGGTGACGACCTAATAAGAAAACCCCGAATCCGACCTTCCTTCCTCGAGTGGCCACATCGAAAAGGTAAGCAGAATACCTGTTACTAAAACGTCTAAATTCTGCAAGAGGTCCCATAGCTCAGTGGTTAGATCACTGGTTTGATAAACCAGGGGTTGTGTGTTCGTATCCCACTGGGACCTCCACTCCACTCTCTGAGAAGGGTTGTGTCAGGAAGGGCATCAGGCATAAAAATTGTGCCAAACAAATATATGCGTTCATCTGAGATGACAGGCTGTGGCGACCCTGAAAGGGACAAGCCAAAAGAATGTACACTGTGAGAGAGATAATCTAAAAAAACATGCAGAAATTCCAATGTAGGGTTTTTTAATGCTTTATTTGTGTGATACAGCTGCAAATAAGTATTTGGTCCCCTGTCTATAAGCTAGAATTCTGACCCTCAAAGACCTGTTAGTCCGCCTTTAAAAGTCCACCTCCACTCCATGTATTATCCTTAATCAGATGCACCTGTGTGAGGTCGTTCGCTGCATAAAGACACCTGTCCACCCCATACAATCAGTAAGACTCAATTTTGTAACATGGCCAAGACCAAAGAGCTGTGCAAAGACACCAGAGACAAAATTGTACAACTCTACACAGCTGGAAAGGGCTACAGAGAAATTGCCAAGCAGCTTTGTGAAAAAAGGTCCACTGTTGGAGCAATCATTAGAAAATGGAAAAAGCTAAACATGATGGTCAATCTCAATCGGAGTGGAGTCCCTTGCAAGATATCACCTTGTGGGGTCTCATTGATCCTGAGAAAGGTGGGGAATAAGTACAGGATTACACGACAGGACTTGGTCAATGACCTGAAAGGAGCTGGAACCACCATTTCCAAGGTGACTGTTGGGAATACATTAAGACATCATGGTTTGAAATCATGCATTGCACTGAAGATTCCCCTGCTTAAACCAGCACATGTCAAGCCCGTCTCAAGTTTGCCAATGATACAGAGGATGATACAGAAGAGTCATGGAGAAAGTTTTGTGGTCAGATG
This sequence comes from Syngnathoides biaculeatus, assembly GCF_019802595.1. Classification (NCBI taxonomy): domain Eukaryota; kingdom Metazoa; phylum Chordata; class Actinopteri; order Syngnathiformes; family Syngnathidae; genus Syngnathoides; species Syngnathoides biaculeatus. Next base: position 4,744,077 of record NC_084653.1, on the reverse strand, counting down.
AGACCAAAGTGGAACCTTTTGGTCATAATTCCACTAACCGTGTTTGGAGGAAGACGAATGATGAGTTCCATCTCAAGAACACCATCCCTACCATGAAGCATGGGGGTGGTAGGATCATGCTTTGGGGGTGTTTTTCTGCACATGGGACAGGACGACTTCACTGTATTAAGGAGAGGATGACCGCCGCGATGTATTGAGAGATTTTGGGGAACAACCTCTTTCCCTCAGTCAGAGCATTGAAGTTAAGTGTTGGGTTGGTCTTTCAACATGACAATGACCCGAAGCACACAGTCAGAAAAACCAAGGAGTGGCTCCGTTAGAAGCATATCAAGGTTCTGGGTTGGCCTAGCCATTCTCCAGACCTAAACCCAATCGAAAATCTTTGGAGGGAGGTGAAACTCCGTGTTTCTCATCTACAGCACAGAAACATGTCTGATCTAGAGAAGATCTGTGTGGAGGAGTGAACCAAAAACCCTCCAGCAGAGTGTGCAAACCTGTTGAATAATTACAGGAAACATTTGACCTCTGTAATTGGAAACAAAGGCTACGGTAACAAATATTAACATTGGTTTTCTCAAGTGTTCAAATACTCATTTGCAGCTGTATCACAGAAATTCTTCTTCTTTTCCTTTCGGCTTTTCCTGTTAGGGTCGCCACAGCGTGTCATCTCAGATGAACGCACATTTGTTGTTGTTTGGCACAACTCCACACAGGTGTGGCTGGGATTTCAACCCCGATATATATATATATATATATATATATATATATAGTGCTGACCAAAAATAACACTTTGGTTAAATCAACCTTTTTGGGCTAGCTAAAATATATAGCAAAAGTATAGTCTTGAACACAATCCTTTTCTCTTTGTGGCATCAGACACATCATGAATTGGTGTGTGTGGGTGGTGGGGTGGACAGCTTGATGAGTGACTTCTTTGTTGTACTAGTGATCGCAACGATAATCACGTCTCGAACTTTAATTATTTTTTCAGCACTTCACGAGGTAGCTTCCCATTCTTCCTTGCGTTCAAATCAGAGGCTTTTTATCACAGAAAATGAATGATGTAATTATGCCCAAGTCAACAATGCTTGCAGCAGTGCTTCTTTTTTTGGCTCATAAAATCAAGTAGGATATTCTGTGTGTATGTTCAGTGATTAACAAAAGTACTAGACCTGCATCCCAAGTAAGGTTATGCAAGTTGCTGGAAACTGCCAAAATTAAATTGTTCATGTTCTCCAATGGTGTATGTATGGGACGGCACAATAGTCGACTAGTTTGCATGGCTTCCTCACAGTTCTGAAGACCTGGATTCTGTATTGTGGGCCACGCCTGTATAGAGTTTGCATGTTCTCCCTGTGCTTGTGTGGGTTATTTCTGGGTACTCCCATTTCTTCCCACATCACAAAAATATGAATCATATGTTAATTGAACAGACTAAATTGCTCGTAGTTGTCAATGTGAGTCCGAATCGTATATTTGCATGTGCCCTGCAATTGGCTGGCGACCAGTTCAGGATGTTACCTTTTGCCTAGACTTAGCTGGGATAGGCTCCAGCACACCTGCAACGTTTGTGAGGATACAGGAGTGTTCAAAATAATAGAAGTCCAATGTGACGAACCAGATTAATCCAGAATTTCAGTATATTTTTTATTTCTTAATTTTCTGCAGTTACCAGTAGGTCCAGTAGATTCTAAGAAAACTAACAAGACCCAACATTCATGATATACACAGTCTTTAAAGGTCTACAGACATGAAAAGCATGAGTTTTCGGATGTTTAAAAAAAAAAAAAAAAGCAGCCGGAATGGGCCCATCCGTTTTTTCACCACACAACATGATTTTGATGTATATGGCTTTTTGTAACTCCCACCATGAAAATGCTCTCAAGGGATTTGTTTTGGAGAAGAAGCAGGAAGTGACGTTATTAGCAGATGGCAACTCAGGCGGGGTCGTGTGTTTATAGAGCTCGTGCACCTACGTCACCGAAATCACGTGACTGGCCATATTGCTGGTCAAGCAAAGCATTGTTCAATGCTCAGTCCGTTGAGACGAAACAAAAAAATGACTTATAGTACGACGCCCAGAGCTTTGTCCGATACCGTGAAACATTTAGAAGGAGATAATAAATGAAGGTACATGGAAAAATGACAGACACATAGAGGATCCATATTTAATGCCGAAGTCGATGTTTTCGCCGATAAGAGATTGGACTATTAATTTTCTTCCACTTGTCTTGAACAACTGGACATGCACAGGTGAATAAGTCATTGAGATTTACACGGAAAAGTTTGAAAACGTATAAAAGTCTGGACGCATAAAAATACTTTGTTGCTGGATCTGTGCTCAATCAAGAATAAATCTCACATTGTGATGGAGCCACTCAGATTTTTCAATGCAAAAATCAATATTTAAATAAATGATCCCTCGTTTTACACAAACTCACATTCATTAACTATGATTGGAAAATAAAGACAGCGAGTCAGCTCCGGCGTACACGAAGCGTGTTGCGGCCACACATTAAACTTCGGTAAACCTATTCATGGCAGACATTTTTTTAAATATGCATTGTTCTCAAATGAGTCCAATTCGTATAAAAAAAACAACAAAAAACGCTGGGCTAGGCTTCAGCCCCTGTACACGGATACATGTTGCGGCCACATGTTGACCTATTTAACTTCTGTGCGACAGACGTTTTGTTTTCTTTTTTTAAAAATGCATTGAACTAATTTGAGAACAATGCATATTTACTTTCTGTCGAGGAGAGGTTTACCGAAGTTTAACATGTGGCCGCAACACACTTCTGTGTACATTGGAGATGACTCCCTGTCGTATTTTTTTTTTAAACACATTGTTCTCAAATGAGCCAAATTTGCATTATAAATAATTCTTGGGAATTTGAGATTGAGAAGAATAATTCCTACCTGAAATGAGGTGATCGCTACGCAGGCGTGTGTATTTAGTTGGGCACCATCCATCACGTTCAATTGCCGAAATCCATCAATCTTTTCTTGTCTTTACAGCTGGTATTCTATAGAATGACCTCTTTAAATATCTGTCTCGTCTGTTGTAACCGACAGAATAACAAGTCTCGGCCATTGTAAATATTCTGCTCCGGTTCAATGTCCCCCACATTTCTGAGCAGCTCTTTTTAACGGCAATATGCTGCCCTCATGTGCACAAGCTCTATACTAGTATTATCTGCGGGAAGGTAGGTCTTTGTCCTTCGTGTTAGCCAAAATGCTGGCTCGTTGTATTGGTGGACATTGTTCGAACACTCGGGAGGATGGATTCGCTCTTCATACTTTTCCAAAAGACCCAGTTCATCGTGAAAAATTGATTGTACAGGTGCAAAGGACCAGAGCTTCATGGGTTCCAAATGACAGGTAGGTGTGTATAGAGCTATTAAAGAAATAGTTTGGGGGTAGACATAATCCTTATGTCAGCGAGCGACGAAAAAGTTCGCGGCATCGCCGGGGTGGCTCGTCACGGCTTCCGTTGTCGTCGCTCACGGCCGTGGCGTTCATTGTTGTTGCTTGCGGCGTTCATTATCGTCGCTCGCCTGTGCCATTGTTCATCACTGCCGCAAAGGTGGATCGGGCGGGAGGTGGTTTGGCATGTGTGGGAGGTGAAAGGAGCTCTCCCTCCTCACCGGCCACCGGTGTTTCACTCAGCATGGGTCCTCCTGAGTACGCTACATACTGTCATACATACTGTCGGGGAGTCTATTGTTCGTGAGAAGTGATCTGCGTATCATCTAAATATGGCTCGAAATGATAGGATAATATTGCCCCGGTCACTTCACTCGATTATGAGATGTTCTCTTCTTTGAAAAGAGCTTCCGTGTCAGAAGGGGCGTCGGAAACATCAGAAAATCTCTTTTGTTCCTCTCCCATAGCAGGTCCCACTCCATGTTTTCAATGGCGAATGTCCCAGTGTGACATCTGCTGATGATGTTGCAGGCAATATGACTACCACTTGGATGTCGAGTGAGACTTTTGCAACTTTGTGCATGGATGACATGGTCTCCGCTCATATTTATTTTTTCGTATAGATATTGAAGTGAATAATGTTATTTGTATTTTTCATTACAATATCTATTTTAGAATGTTTATCGGCATGTCAGTGGCCCTTTAAGGCAGTGCAATTGGGCAAATTGTTGAAAGGGGTGTGTTGAAAAAAATAGTAGTGTGGAATTCAATCAGTGAGGTCATCGATTTTGTGAAAAACAGTTGTGAATTAGGTGGCCCCTATTTAAGAATGAAGCCAGCACCTGTTGAACATGCATTTCTCCTTGAAAGCCTGAGGAAAATGGGTCGTTCATAACATTGTTCAGAAGAACTGAGTACTTTTATTAAAGTTTGATTCGAGAGGGGAAACCTTATAAAGAGATGAAAAGTAAAAGTTGTTGAGATAAAATGATCTCTAATGCCTTAAAATGGAGAGCAAAACTGGAGACACGTGGCATAAAATTAAAGACAACCACCAAAATGGATCACAGAATAACCAGAATGACAAAGGATCACCCAATGATCAGACCTAGGATGATCATAGACATTTTGGAGTTACTTGTAAGTACTGTGATGGTGAGAAGATGTCTGTGTGAAACTAATCTATTTACAAGCATCCCCAGCAAAGTCCCTCTGTTAAAAAAAAAAAAAAGGCATGTGCAGAAGAGGCTATAATTTGCCAAAGAACACATCAACTGGCCAAAAAAGTAATGGAGGAACATGTTGTGGACTGATGAGAGTAAAATTGTTCTTTTTGGGTCCAGGGGCCCCAGACAGTTTGTGAGACAACCTCGAAACTATGAATTCAACCCACGGTGAAGACAGTGAAGAATGGTTGTGCTAAGCATCATGATATGGGCATGTTTCTTCTACACTGGTGTTGGGCCTATTTATCGCATAAAAAGAATCATTGATCGATTTGCATATGTCAAAATACTTGAAGAGGTTATGTTGCCTTTTGCTAAAGAGGACATTCCCTTGAAATGGGTGTTTCAACAAGACAATGACCCAAACACACGAGTAAACATGCAAAGTCTTGGTTCCAAACCAACAAAGTTAATGTCATGGAGTGGCCAGCCCAATCCCCGGACCTTAATCCAATCGAGAATTTGTGGGATGACATCAAAATTGCTGTTTCTGAAGAAAAACCATGAAATATAAAATTGTTAAATCCGAGAAACAACTAAGTTTGTACAAAATAGTTTTGAGTTTGTAAAGTCAATGGCAGACTGCTGTTTTTTAACACACGCCTTTCAACAAATTGCCCAATTGAACTTTGGAATGTCGTAATGGAATCTTGGATCGGAATAACAGATGGAAGGTGCCACAAGTTTGTTGATTTACGCCACACAGATGTGAAGCAGTTATAAAAAAAATAATAAATAACTGTGGTCATACAACTAAATATTAGTTTAGTGACTCAAACAATTTCAAAATTCTATGAACTAAAAAGTTTGTACAAAATAGTTTTGAGTTTCGCCTATCTCCTACATACCTACATACCTCTTTCAACAAATTGTCCAATTACACAACCTCAAGTGTGTATATCATAAATGCTGGGTCTTGTTGTTTTTTTGCAGCAATAAAAAAAATCTACTGAAATCTCGTTAGTCACATTGGACTACTATTATTTTGACCACTACTGCAAGTGGTTCAGAAAATGGATGGACGTTTATTTAAGGTCTGTAGATGTCCTTTATTCCACAATCTCTTGTCTTTTTTAATGCAGAAAGTTATTTTTATTATTTGCCAAGAATTTTGAAATTCCATCTCCCAAAAATCATGTTAAGATGATGTGAAATTTAAATTGTTCGTAAGCTATTTTTGGAGTGATTAACATTCTAATTTCAACATGATATGCTTGATTCTAGACCTCCAGAACAGTTGAAAAAGATGATGCGAAACTTAAAATAATGATGTAGATTTTTGTGTCAAAATAAAACATTTTACAATAAATAAGGTGATTTCTGGATTGAGGTTGTTTTTTGTTCTTTTTAACCTGTTCTGGTCATCTCTCGATCTCTTCCTCTCTTCCTCTTCCTCTTCCTCTCTTACACACACTTTCTCTCTCTCTTTTAAGTAGATCAGTATTTTATGTGTCTCTATAAACATTGCCTTTGCTGTTCTTTAAGTTTTTCCAAGTAAAGTTTGATCTTGGAGCAGACTAAATACAGTGGTGCCTTGGTTCTCGAACACAATCTGTTCCAGAAGGCTGGTTAAAAACCAAAACGTTCAAAAACCCAAGCATGTTTTCCCATTACAATGAATGCAAAAGGAAATAATGCATTCTAAGCCTAAATAAATAGTCTTTTAAAGATATTTGTTTTGCTTTTCCTGATAATAAACTGGATAGTAGAGATACATCTATAGTTTAAATACTTTACATAATTAAATCATTTAAGAAATATATTTATTTTTTGCTTAAAATGTATGCTTGAGCCTAGTAGAGTATGCTAGGCTGGGAGTGCATTGCCGTATGTGTAGCGACTCGGCCCCCAGCCTTGTAAACCTTTTTTTATTAACAAAAGTGCAGAATCTTTAAACAAGCAATAATGAGGGGCCGTAGCTCAGTGGTTAGAGCATTGGTTTGGTACACCAGGGGTTGAGGGTTGGTTTGGTAAACCAGGGGTTGTGGGTTTGTATCCCACTGGGGGCCTCCACTCCCTGAGAAGGGTTGCGTCAGGAAGGGCATCCGGTGTAAAAATTGTGCCAAACAAATATGTGCGTTCATCTTAGATGACACGCTCTGGCGACCCCAAAAAAAGGGACAAGCTGAAAGAAACCAACGAGGGGGGGAACAAATTGTTTTTTATTTGCACAGAAAGTACGTAATGGGAAAAAAAAACAACTTTCAGCTAGAGGTAGGGTTAATGGAACAAAAGAAAAAAGCAATGCAAAATAACAGTTTCAAGTGTCTTCAGTGGGGGTGAATTGCCCCTTTTTTCACAAAGAATGAATCTGTTTATTTCTGCTGTCTTTTAAGCACTTTTCTGAAGTGGCTCATAACAACATTAAAATTTTGCAGTGCTCTGCAAGATTCAGCTTTATTCAGGTGATGATGATCTACAAAATTATGGATGTTCCATTTAGCGCAGATCGCTTTAATATCGGCACTTGAGACATCCTTTCTGCCTTCCCTCCTCAGATGACATCTCCTCCCTTCCTCGCCAACACTATCCAGAGCTAACTGCTGCTCATTCACGAAAATAAGAAGCAACTTTTCGACTTCCTCCAAGATCTGTGGCCTCTGCTTCGTCAACATGGTTGCTTCTTTAGCAACATCACTTGCTTTGAGGGCATCCTTGTATTTCAAGTTGGTACTGATCGTGATCGAATAATTTAAACCCTTCTCCTAAACTTCTAGCCTTACTTCCTTTCCACCTGCTTTCTTGGATGCACAGAATATCAACCTTTCTCTTAATCATCATGTCAACCAACTCCTGAGCTTTTCCTGTCATAGTCCCAACATTCAAAGCCCCTATACTCAGTCGTAGGCTCTGTGCATTCCTCTTTTTCTTCTGACGGCGGCTCCGGTTTCCTCCTCTTCTTTGTCTTCAACTCACAGTAGCTGAATTTCCACCAAAACCCTGCAGGTTAGCAGTGCCGGGGGTGGGCGTTGTTCACCCGGGCCACGACCAAACCGGTATGGGATTCTTTAGATGAACGCTCATATTTGTTTGGCACAGTTTTTACGCCGGATGCCCTTCCTGAGCAACTCTCTGCATTTATCCGGGCTTGGGACCGGCCTATAGATTGCACTGGTTTGTGCCCCCATAGGGCTGCATTGATTTTCGTTCGAAAACCAAAGCAAAGAAATCTCGAAATTTTCGTTTGAGAACCGATATGTACGAAAACCAAGACGTTCGAAAACAGTGAAACTTCCAAAGTCAAATGAAAGTTGGAGTTTGGAGTTCAACCAAAATATTAATAAAAATGCCCTGCAAAAAAGCCGCATTAGGTTGTGTGTCCCCTTATCTGAGCATGCAAAAGAAACTCCAATATTTTTTTCACTTTTATAGTTTTTGAACTGCCACCACAGAAGTGAACCAGTGACATAAAATAGGAAAGAGTTAGAACGAGTATCATTGAACACTAAGCGGACCTTACAATGACATCAGAAAGCATTTCAAATATGCAGTTTTATGATGATTGCAAAAGTTTAATACAGTACAACGTAACGAAACGTCGTTAGCAAGCTGGTTTCATGAATGTGTTAGTCACATTTAAGACTGTGGTGCTCAATCCAGACGAGAAAATTCAGATACATTTATTTTAACGATAGCAGCTTTGTACAATTTCAATACAAGATTTATGTTAGAATTAAAAAAGGACTTGTAATGGGAGCTAGGCTCCAATTAGGCCAATTTAAGTTGATTCTAATTAATGCTGCGGTGCTGGAGTTGCGAGCCGCTATCTTCTTGATGCACTTGTTATGCTACAGAGCAAAGAACAAGCTTCCCTTTCTTTCTTTCTATTCTTTTTTAGAGGTTAGGTCTCACAGATCAGCGTAATCTCTTGACGCCTCTCTGATTGCAGCTTTGTCTGGGTCGTGCGAATAGCGCCCAGCAAGGGTGAGTCATCGTCGCGTGCAGCCGGTGGTGAGAATTTAATTTGGGGAAGCGCTTGAGCACTTGTGAAAGTTTCCTGCATATTCTGATAAAAGGATGAAAATTAGTTTTTCAAAGGCAAAGCAGAGATGCGTTTAAGGTGTCTCTTTCTTGATCTACTGTAGGCCACACAGGAGCCATGCTACAGTACATACAAAGTACTGTTTGTAAATGTTGCAATGTATTGTGTATTTTTCCTGGGCATCTAGTATTTTTGCTACATGTTGGGTATTGCTACGACATGTAGAGTATTGTTGCCGCAAGTCAAGGATAGTTGTTGTTAGGCATACACTTGGAGTGATTTTCAACTGGCTGATAGCCCTAAAGTGGGTTGTTGAGCCATTTTGGGTGGGTCGGACAGATCATAAAAAAAAAATACAGGGGGTCTTTTGTTCATGTTGGTACCAACATACATTAAGGTTACAGATGTGTTAAGAACACGTTTTCATGGGGTACATGAAGGCTTGGTCAGCTAGCACTGTACTGTTTTTCATTGGATTGTTTTATCTTAATGGTTTTGACGGGCATGCAGCAGAAAAGTTATTACTTGGTGTATAAACTCAATTTCCAGTGACATTTAAAGAGTCTATCATATTTTTAATAAATACGATTGTTTTTACGGCATGATACAAGCTGTAAAAACCATAGTTTTGAAGACTACGAAGGCGGCACTGTCAGATCAAGCAGGCATGGAGGCCTGTCGCAGCTGTCGGGGAGCAGCACAGGCGTCGGTCGCAACTGCCGAGGAGCATGTACCGGGACTCCACTCGACATGGATCTCATCAAATGCTGCAACCCTACCAGTTTGCATATCTTTGCCAGTTTGTATATCGGTCCCAAAGACTCAAATGTCAGAATGCTGTTCGACTTCAGCTCAGCATTCAACACCATCAACCCAAGAGCTAATCTTCAAACTAGACTGGCTGGGTCCCAACACTTTCCTGTGACTTTCTGATGGAAAGACCGAAGGGAACTCGGGGCAGCATGAACACCTCCAACACTATCATGCTGAACACCCCCCACCCCAAGGGCTTGTGCTGAGCCCCGTCCTCTTCACTCTGCTGACCCACGACTGTGCACCCACATGCAGCTTCAAACTCTTCATCAAGTTTACAGACGACTGTGGTGTGTCTCATCAACAACAAGATGGTGCAAGGACAACAGTCTCCACCTGAATGCGGACAAGACTAAGGAGATCATAGTGGACTTTAGGAGAGGCCGCACTCATCATACCCGCTAACCATCAATGGTGCTGCAGTTGAGTGGGTGAGCAATGCCGAATTCTTGGGTGTTCATTTCTCAGAAGACATTTCCTGGATCATGAACACCACTGCACTGTCTAAGAAGGCTCAACAGTGGCTCTACTTCCTGTAGAAACTGAAAAGAGCAAGAGCCCCATCACCCACCATGATTTCATTCAGTGGGACGATCTAGAGCATCCTTTTTACAGCATCACTGTGTAGTACTGCGCTTGCACCGCCTCCTGCCACAAGATCTAGTAGCACATAGTAAGAGCAGCTGAAAAGATTTTCTCTCTCCCCTCCCTTCTGGACATTTATCACACCTGCCTCACCCTCAAGGCCTCCAAGTTCCTAGGTGACCTATCCCACTGCCTCTTTAGACTGCTGCGGAGGTCACTGCAGACCCTTCAGGCCAAAAGTAGCAGGCGTAAAGACAATTTCTTCCATCAGGCAGTCAGGATGCTCAACTCCTTTGCTTAGGCATGAACACAACTTAACTCCACTAAAAATCAATAAACTCCACAAACTACAAATTCAAAACAAACATTAACATTACCTTTCAATGTTTCATGATATACCAATCCAAGGATGTTTGCCTTTGACAGCTTTCAATAACCTTGTGGAAATGTACAAGGCAAACGTCATCGAAGTGAGTATTAGCCCAACTTGTTAATACATTTTCTGGATAGTTCCTTCGAATAAATTCGCAAATGTCATATAACTTCATCAACACTTATTTTATTCTAGGTGACGGAATAGTGGCTGACTCCTCCTCTGTTATCCTCACTAAATTGATCCTGCATTCCCATGTGTTGCATCGCCTCCAGTTCCTCCGTCGAAAGATCCTCATTGTGCTCCTGAACATTGAAAGATCCTTGTGGTGCTCCTGGACCAACTCATCAATGTCCTCCTCAGCCTTTCCCAGTGAAACAACTTGCTCAATTTCAAATTTGACCTCCACTTCGATCCTTCGATAGGGCAGATATCTACACCATCTATCCATGTCCATTAAGTATCTCCATACACATACAACTGACTCATAACCAGAAGATACTGTATATGTCAGTGTGGTGAATGATGTGGTATTGGTGCGAAGTGTATCTTGACAATTTATCAGCACCATTATCTGAACTGTAATGCTCCTTGTCAAGCCTAATGGCCACATCTACCATATTGCTGCCCATGTGCAGGTCCTGTGTTCAATCCAAGACCCGGGTTTCCTCCCACATTCCAAAAACATGCAACATTAATTGGTCACTCTAAATTGCCCCTAGGTGTGATTGTAGGTGCGGCTGTTTGTCTCAATGTGCCGTGCGATTGGCTGGCAACCAATTCAGGGTGTACCCTGCCTCCTGCTCGTTGACAGCTGGGATAGGCTCCAACACTCCCCGCGACCCTGATAGATAGATAGATAGATAGATAGATAGATAGATAGATAGATAGATAGATAGATAGATAGATAGATAGATAGATAGATAGATAGAGATAGATAGATAGATAGATAGATAGATAGATAGAGATAGATAGATAGATAGATAGATAGATAGATAGATAGATAGATAGATAGATAGATAGATATTTCTTTCACCTTGTCCCATTAGGGGATAGATATACAGTGAAGAAAATAAGTATTTGAATACCATGCTGTATTGCAGGTTCTCTCACTAAGAAATCATGGAGGGGTCTGAAATCTTCATCATAGGTGCATGTCCACTCTTCAATGCTATGACTGAGGGAAAGAGGTTGTTCCCCAAAATCTCACAATACATGGCCGCGGTCATCCTCTCCTTAATACAGTGCAGTCGTCCTGTCCCATCTGCAGAAAAACACCCCCAAAGCATGATGATGAACAGTAGGGATAGTGTTCTTGGGATGGAGCTCATCATTCATCTTCTTCCAAACATGGTTAGTTAATTATGATGAAAAAGTTCCATTTTGGTCTCATCTGACCACAAAACTTTCTCCCATGCCTCCTCTGTATCATCTAAATAGTCATTGGCAAACTTAAGACGGGCCTTGACATGTGCTGGTTTAAGCAGGGAACCTTCCATTTCATTGACGACTTCAAACCATGACGTCTTAGTGTATTACCAGTAACCTTGGAAACGGTGGTCCCAGCTCTTTTCAGGTCATTGACCAAGTCTTGGCGTGTAGTCCTCGGCTGATTCCTCACCTTTCTAAGGATCATTGAGACCCCACAAGGTGATATCTTGCATTGGACTCCACTGCGATTGAGACTGACCGTCATGTTGAGCTTCTTCCATTTTCTAATGATTGCTCCAACAGTGGACCTTTTTCCACCGAGCTGCTTGGCAATTTCTCCGTAGCCCTTTCCAGCCGTGTGGAGTTGTAGAATTTTGTCTCTAGTGTCTTTGGACAGCTCTTTGGTCTTGGCCATGTTACAAGTTTGAGTCTTACTGATTGTATGGGGTGGACAGGTGTCTTTATTCAGCCAACCACCTCACACAGGTGCATCTGATTCAGGATAATACATGGAGGGGAGGTGGACTTTTAAAGGCGGACTCACAGGTGTTTGAGGGTCAAAATTCTCGCTGATAGACTTTTTATCTCACAAATAAATTAAGAAAAATCATAAATTGTGATTTCTGGATTTTTCTTTTTAGATTATCTCTCTCACAGTGGACATGCACCTACAGTGAACATTTCAGACCTTTCAATGATTTCTAAGTTTGAGACCTTGCAATATAGCAGTGTGTTCAAATACAAATTTCTTCACTGTGTGTGTGTATATATATATATATATATATATATATATATATATACTGTGCTGACCAAAAGGCTGATGGATGTTGTGAGGGAGGACATGAGGAGAGTGGGTCTTGGAGAAGAAGATGCACAAGATAGGCTTAGATGGAAAAAGATGACACACTGTGGCGCCCCATAACAGGACAAGCCAAAAGGAAAAGAAGAAGAAGAAGATATGTATTTGGATCTGTAATGATCCTGCTGGTCCTAGCCCTGGCTGTGCAGGTCCCCCAACACACCTGCAGTCATCACGAGGTGCACACTTGCACCTCATCCCCATTAGTTACCTGCAGTACACAGCGGACGCTCTGGCTTTGCCAGATCATTGCCATTGATGTCTCGTTCCCGCACTTCATCGTCTCTGATCTCATCTCCCGGCGTATCGACCCCTGCCTGTCTCCCAACCTACCCTGTAAGCCTGACGTCATTATCACTGTTGCTCTCATGGACTGCCTGCCTGGTTACCGACGCTGGACTGAATTAAGATATTTCCCAAACTGCCTCCTCATTTCCCAAGTCGTGTATTTGGGTCCAACTCCGTGCTGTGGTTATCACAGGGTTCTATCCCTTGTCGTGTGCTTATGACAGTCTTTGTCATTTACTGTAAGATGAAATTGAGCCTGTACGGACAGAAGGCACCCCAACCATTCTGACCTGAAAGGGACCTGTTCACCTAGGTTCAGACTATTTACGTTTAGTTACTTTTAACAACACAGATTCCCAAATATTCATTTTGAGGGGAGTGTCTGGTTGTGACTGAAGTGATAAACCAAATGTTTTAACACTATGCTTGCTGTTTCAGATTTGCAGGGATATGGCTCTGGCCATTCCAAAGAGAAAACTACTATGACATGAAATACCGGTAACCTGACACTGTTTTAATCATGTCAGTGAAATCCTATTGAAATCACCTGACCAGAGGCGTCCACGTCCGGATCGTGGACTCCCTGTGGTGATTTCGTTTTAGGCATACTGTTATACCTATGGCAAATGCTGCAGTCCTGCAGTTCACCTATAACAATTTGTCTCATGAAAGGATGCCACCAGGTTTGGAGTCGTCTCAGTGTTTCATCCCCACCTACATGGCATGTTCCATGGGCTTCAAAAATTAGATTTTTCAATTGTGTCTGAGATGGAATGTACTTACCCTCTTTTCACCATATGCCATCCTCAACTTTTGACTTCCACACACTGTTTTCTTCTGGACTTGGTTATTCCTGCTCCAACTTAACTGTTTCTACTGTCACCTCCTGTTGATTGTCACATTCAGACTCACTTACAGTTAGCTGGGAGTGTTGGTCGGTACCGCGCAACGTTTTTTGCTGCTGGATCTGCTGATTCATTTCCTGCTGATGCAAAATCACTAGTTCGAGAGTGACCTTTGCATTTAAGGACTGCAACCGCTGTCGGGAGAATTAAAGCATCTCGCAATTCGAGAATATCGTCCTGATTTTTAATAGGTGTACCGGTTTCAGTTTGGAAATCGTTTCGCTGCCATTCTTTGAATGCGACATGAAGTGTCATGTGTGCATACCCCGAATCTGTGTAAATGTTAATTGACTGATTTTTTGCCAACTTGAGAGCTGCCGTTAATGCCAAAATTTCTGCTCTTTGTGCTGACTGGGAGCCTGGAATTCTTTTTGCTTGCACTTCTTCAAAACCTGTGTCTGTGGGTTGGGTTACTTGCAAATCCAGATTGTAGGCCATCGTTGCCTTTGAAGCAACATCCGTCTGTGAAAAGAATCAAGTTCGGGTTGTCAAGAGGTGTTTCCTAGAGTCCAGTGCAGAGAGACAAACTTGTCGACTTCCTCCTTCCCCTTTCTGATAGGGAGCAGCAGAAACACTGCTGATCTTTTCAGACACACCAAGATAGAACATGCGACTGTAATCAGGAATTGCAAGAGCTGCGGCACTGGAAAGATGTTATTTCAAGGAGATGAAGGAAGTATCTGCTTCCGTAGTCCAACAAAGAGTGTTAGAAAGATTGCGCATACCTTGTTCATTGACCATCCATCGGAGTGGGTGAGTGAGTTCAGCAATGTTTGGAACATGATGCCTGGAATAGTTGCAATCTGGAGTTTGGACTTAGAACACTTCAGTCCAACAGAGGCCAAATGAGCAAGCAAAGACCAAGTGGCTTTAAGACAGGAAGTTTCAGATGGAGCCGCCAGCAAGAGGTCATCCACATACTGCACCAGGACAACCCCATGAGGCAATTCAAACGGAGACAGCAACTGACGAAGACAGTCATTGAAGAGTCCAGGTGAAATGATAAAGCCTTGAGGCAGGCGATTGTAGGAATAGCAAACACCATTACAAGTGAAAGCAAAAAAATTCTTCATTGAAGGATGAAGCGGATGCAAAAGAAAGCATTAGCCAATTCAATGCAAGTGAAATGAGTGTGGGCTGATGTAATTTGGGACAGTGTCGAGTGAGGGTTCGGGACTGGCAAAGTGGGAGTTAAAACAGCCGCATTAATTGCTCGCAGATCATGGACCATGCAAAACTTTCCAGTGTCTTTCTTTTCAACGGGTAAAATTGGTGTGTTATAATCAGATTCAGGAATTTCACATAACACCCCTGCTTTGAGCAGGCTGTCAATTGTTCCCGAAATGCCAATCATCCCAGCCTCTTTTACAGAGTATTGGGGAACATATATTTGTCCTGGTTTCATCTGAAACAAAACAGGTGATACATTGCAGAGACCAACATCAGTGGGAGGGTTAGGTTAGGTTAGGTTAGGTTAGGTTAGGTTAGGTTAGGTTAGGTTAGGTTAGGTTAGGTTAGGTTAGGGTTAGGACCACAGCGATGTGGGATGGGAATCATGAAATTGACCAACAAAATCGCTGTCGGTTGTTTCACGCCCTTGGTGCCTATTATTGATCTAAAATAATATCCAACAATTCTTGGCACCAACACTATCCAGAAGTTGGTGCTCCAAAACAGAAGTGGGTAAAAATATGTTAGACTGAATCCAATAAGCATCAAGTGACAGGGAATAGAGCAACAGAGAGTGAAATGAATTTTGCCAATCAGAGGACTGTGTGCATGCCAGGACAAACAGACCGAGATCCTTCGCTGTGTGGTGAGGCGAGACCATCAAAGAGACATGTGGGTGACAAGGAGGCATAGAAGGATCCAGGAGATCCGCCATCCTGTAGCATTTGAGTTGTTCAGGAGTCAGGAACACCAAAAAGGTGACACCTGCCTTGCCTGCAAACAAATCACCCATGTTCAATTCCCATATGTTGTTTTCAATTTCCTGAAATGCCTAACTATACATCTCATCCCCTGATCTGTCATAGTACAGAGAGCAATGGATACAATCAGTTACCATATCATAAAATCTGAGGTTGAGAACCCAAGGTGACCAGAGAGTCCAAAATTGTTCAGCTTCGAGCCAACCACAGGAGTCAATATTTATTCTTTCCCAGTAGTTGTTGGCAGTGGCGCGTGCCACAGGGCATTGTTCAACAAGCGGGAACTGGGAGGTGGCACTGGAGGCAGAGCAGCATTAGGTGTTACCATCTGGAAATTCCAGGATGAGTCCATCAAGGCTGCATTTGATGAGAGGGCATGTGGCGATGAAGAGATCTCTGGCCAAAAGATTGACTGGACAGATAGATGCAAACACAAAAGAAGGCAAAAGAGTCTGTGACTGTTGGTTTGACTCTCTTGGGGTTGGTTGTAACCTCCTTGATTGTAGCCAGATGCTCCATTCAGATGCTTGAGGTCCCTGTCTGCACTCATGGGCCCAATGACCAGGCTGTCCACAATTGAAGTACACGTTACGGCCACCAGGGGCGCACCTCGACCCATGAATGAACCTGCTTGATACATCATGCACTCAGCACCGACAGAGGGAGAGGAGATCAGAGCAAGAGCGGCTTCTTCCTGCTTTTTAGATTTTGCAACTGCAACATGGCAAGTTGTGTTTCTGAAGTTTTTGTTTCTTTACCTTATCTTTAGCATGTTTCCACAAATGATGTTTACCACCAGTCAACCTCAGCAGCAGGAAGGTCCGGATTGGCCTCCATGGTTTGCGCCACAGACTTGGGAACACCCTTCAAAATGGCTGCTCGGAACACTTGCGCATGCAAAGGGGAGGCTGTAGGGGCGTTTCCTGTTTTCAGAGTGCAAACAGTGAGGGCTCGGTCAAGAAAAGCTGCAGCCTCCTCATCTGTTTTGGGAGCAACCAAATCTGGAATGACACACTCAGGGAGCGGGAATAAAGTATCTAACACTGTAGACAAGGTCAAATAATTTGCTCGTGTAAGAGCCCGATGATCGGGGAGAGAAGAAAAAACAGAATTTTGCATCATCATATTCAACTGTGAAAGCGGACATGATTGTGTAAGGAGAACACAGATGTCACCACTGTTAATATTTGTCCCGTAACCGATCTCTGCAGTGCTTGAAGCCAATTGGCACCACCAGATTGCATGGGTGGAAGTTTCTGCAGCAACATACTCACATCAGTGGGAGAGAAAGATTTGTAAAACATAGCAGAGTTACCAGTAGCTGGGTCAACTTTGGCTAACATGGGTGCCTGCAAGATTTGGGAACGAGTCACACACCGACGAGGAGGAAAAGCTGGACTTTTGGAAGATTCAACTGGGTATTCAGGACCTCTGGTTCGATCCAAAATGGAGTCAGGGTGGGCACCTGAAAGATTCTGGACATGAGACTTTAATTCTGCTCATTGATTGTAACTGAGCAACATACATCCTGTTTACTGCTTCCCCATTTGAAGAGCCTCGAGCTGCGTGTTCCACAGCATAGACAGCAACTCCCTGCTACTCCTTTCAGTTGGACTGCTTCTTGTTTAGCGCGAAGGGCAGGGTCTTGCTTTTCCGCTTCAACGTTCACTCTATCTTCATGTTTAGTACCGGTTCTCTTAAGTTGATTTCTGATATTTTATGGAACCTGTTGGTGTCCGTTTAATTCTGCCTTCTACAGTCCTAGCTGAGTCAAATGTGTGAATGGGTCAGCTCTCAAATTGGCCACTTTTTCCAATCTGCCTTCAAATTCCTTAATGGGGGTGGTCACTCCAGCAGTCAAAGTTTCCGCAACTGTATTCATGTTCGATGTCTGTTGTGCATGAGTGAGAGACTTTTGATCTTCTACAGCTACTATGAGCTGGCCCGCAATTACGTTCAAGACAGGAGCCTGAAATTCATTTAAAGCTTTCCTGGTTTATGGTAAGGTGATGGTACAAATGGGTTAATTGGAGACAACGCCCAAGGCCGTTTCTCCTCCAAGTAAGGAGGAGGCGTGGAGGGCAGTTTGGGTGTTGACCGTACCAGACCAAGACTTTCTTCCTTGACAGACAAATGTGACAACTTTAACGCACATCCCATTGCATCATTCTTGCTCTCGCTTTCATTTCCACAACTTTTAGTATTCTCCCTCACGTTTCTACGTTTTGAAGAGAACCTGTTAAGTTTTTCCACTTCCAACTTTAGAGCCGCCACTCTTTTAACATTAGCTTATTCCGTTTCTTTCATTAATGTCATCAAACACGCAGTTGAAGACAATGGAGGGAAACATTCTCACAACATTTCATCCATTCTTTCAACTATTCTTTCTCACTATCTCGTTCTTTTTCAGGCAACCCTCCAACACATCACATGCATTTCTCATTTGTACATTTAGCAACAATTGTTCAGAATGGTTTGGTATTTGCCGCAAATCGAACCATTCATTCACTTTCCCTACCAAACTGTCCCTGCATTTTGTTTTAAATCGAACCCCCCTCTCTCTCTCTTTTTTTTTTTTTGTAGTCAACAGGTCTTTCTATTACTAACAGAGAGCCAGATAAGTGACAAAGCAACAATAACGGAGAGAGTGGGCCACCTTGCACACGCACGCAGCCAACAACTCAAAGAACTCAGCCTTAAAATTGCAAATACATAAAAAAAACAGGAATGAGAACAGCAGACGTACAAGCAGTGGTGCCTCCGTTGATCTCGCACTCACACACACATACACACACGCAGGCTTGCCTCACTGCGCTACAATCGTGTGTGTGTGTGCATGCAAGACATTCACCCGCGAGCCAGCAGATGCCGAAGGACACTCCTTTTTTTTTAAACTACCATTGGGTATCGTCATACCATCTTAGGCCATTTTTTTAAGGTCACTTTAATTTCTACAATTTATGTCATCCCTCAGATGGATTATTATTATTATTATTATTATTTATTTATTTATTTAAAAATTGCTCGAGCCTCTCTATTTTACAGTCCTTTGATTTCGAATGAGGAATTCTAGTCTCTGGGATTCTCCAAAAAGAACAAGAACACCTCTCGGTCCAGAAAGTTTTGGACTGGCCCTCAACCTACTGGTGTGTCTGGCAGTCATGGGATTTACAACCTTTTTGTGTCGGCACAACCTCCGAACACAGGGCTCGTCTAAACCCTTTCGAGAGTGGTACGCCCACACAATCTACGGCTTTTCAACCTCTACTCATACGA
This sequence comes from Syngnathoides biaculeatus, assembly GCF_019802595.1. Taxonomy (NCBI): domain Eukaryota; kingdom Metazoa; phylum Chordata; class Actinopteri; order Syngnathiformes; family Syngnathidae; genus Syngnathoides; species Syngnathoides biaculeatus. The sequence continues at coordinate 4,724,982 of NC_084653.1, read as the reverse complement.
CTATACCACCCAAAGTTTCCCCTACTGTTCAACCCGCCAGAGACTAATTTCACAATGTCACAAATTCAAACGTGACATGCACTTCAACCCCACTTAACAGACAGAAGATCACTTTTGGAGGATAAATGTCCTCTTACCTTATCAATTGTTGGCCGGCCGATGTTCTGTCTGTCAACCAACACCTCAGTCTGAAATCACGTTGAGGTCACCAATTGTTGGAGGACGCTTTTTCCCTCCGCGTGTTCATTTAATTTCGGGTAGTGAGAATGTTGGTTATCCAAATAAAGGCTGGAGATGATTAACAGTTTCTTCGAAGAATTTACTTACAGAATATTCTGGGCACTTATGAGTTACAGACAATGGCTGTAGAGAGCAGATCAGAAGTGAGAAGACATAGAGAAAGCACATACCCTTTATCTTCTCAGAAGGGTGGACTATGGGTGGTATCAAACCTGTGGGATCGGGGCTTTCCACTTTGACAAAGGGTTTCTGTCTCAACCGGTTCTAGCTGGAAAGGGGTGATTACAAAGTGTCCAGTATGCAGTTCATCAAGGTCAGCCTATGTGCAGAGATGTGCTCGAGGACACATCTGGCTACAGAGCTCCAGTGAGGACATGAGGAAATTATGGAGTCATGATTAAATATGGGCATAAGAGATACTTCATGACTCAGCTGGAAAGCGTTGGCCTCACAGTTCTGAGGAGCTGGGTTCAATCCCAGCCCTCCCTGTCTGGAGTTTGTATGTTCTCCCCGTGCCTGTTTGGGTTTTCTCCGGGCACTCAGGTTTCCTCCCACATCCCAAAAAAATGCAACATTAATTGGACACTCTAAATTGCCCCTAGATTTGATTGTGACCATGGCTGTTTGTCTCTATGTGCCCTGTGATTGGCTTGCAACCTGTTCAGGGTGTACCTGCCCGTTGACAGATGGGATAGGCTCCAGCACTCCCCATGACCCTTGTGAGGATAAGCGGCTAAGAAAATGGATGCATGTTTAGGGTAAAGAATATCGTCCCCTTGTGTCTTGGAAATGTTCTATTTTATATAAACCAAATATAATGGCCAAAATGACTTTCCTCTGCAGGGTGTCGGGCTCTCCTTTCGATATAGGGTGAGAAGCTTGGTCATCCGGGAGGGGCTCACTGTCAAGCTGCTCCTCGTTCACATTGAGAGGAGCCAGATGAGGTGGCCGGGGCATATGATCCGGATACCTCCTGGACGCCTCCTTGGTCAGGTGTTCTGCACACGTCCCACCATAAAGAGACCTCAGGGATGACCCAGGACACGCTATAGAGACTACCTCAATTGGCTGGCCTGGGAACAACTTGGGATCCCTCTGGAAGAGCTGATTTAATTAGCTGGGGAAAAGGAAGTCTGGGCATCCCTGCTAAAGCTAGTGCCCCCGTGAGCTGACCCGGAAAACTGGTAGAAGATGGATGGATGGATTAATGCATGGATATTACTTCTATTAGTTCCGTCACAGGCTTGCTTGTTATGTTGTGGCTTCTCGCTCTCTCCCGGTAATACCGTGCATAATATTTGTTTCTAGGTTTGTTAGACAACCATCCCATGCGTTATCGTTACGCTGTTATGTTGTCTACTCGGTACGCTTAATAGTGCAGCTGGACATCCATCCATTTTCTGAGCTGCTTATCCTCACTAGGGTCGCGGGAGTGCTGGAACATTTCTGTTCAGTTTGGGTTCTTTACCCGATTCTCATGAGAATATTAGGCTCTATGGAAACCAGGCTAAGATTACAAACAATTTATACATGTGCAACATTGTCAGTCCTTTTAATTAATTTTATTGTATTAGTGCTACATTATCAAGTATTGCTCCTTCATGTACAATAGTGATGCTGCATTTTGAATATGTACATTCCAAGGATATAGCTTTTTCAGTGTGGCAGCATGAAGACAGATGCAGTATAGTTGCTAGTGTATTGATCATTTTGCACTCAAGACTATGTGGATCCTGGTATGTGCATGTCAATGGAACAATGATTCCCTGAAACTTTTCATCATGGAATACAGACGTAATAATCTTCCATTATGTGTTTCACAGTCCTGCTAAATTGGAGATTTTTATTGCAGTTGTTACTCTTTTTTTAATGGTATTTGTATTTGTACAATAATTTTATGTATTGCTTTTTCTCTAAATATTGACATCACGTGTGCACATTTAGAATAATCTATTTTACCAAACACTTTCATGATACACAATAGTATTGTTGATCCATCCATCCATTATCTACTGCTTTTCCGGGTCGAGTGGCAGGGGACGTGGCTTCAGCAGGGATACCCAGACTTCCCTTTCCCCAGCCACTTCTTCCAGCTCTTCCAGAGGGATCCCGAGGCGTTCCCAAGACATACTCTCTCCAGCGTGTCCTGGGTCATCTTCGGGGTCTCTTTCCGGTGGGACATGCCTGGAACACCTCACCAGGGAGGCATCCAGGAAGCATCCGAATTAGATGCCCCAGCCACCTCATCTGGATCCTCTCAATGCAGAGGAGTAGTGGCTCAACATTAAGGCCCTACCGGATGACGGAGCTTCTCACCCTATCTCTAAGGGAGAGCCTGGACACCCTGTGGAGGAAACTCATTTTGGCCGCTTGTCTCCGGTATCTTGTTCTTTCGGTCACGACCCACAGCTCACGCCCATAGGTGAGGGTAGGAACGTAGATTGACTGTTAAATTCAGAGCGTCACCTTTCGACTTAGCTCCCTCTTTACCACAACGGACCGATACAAAGTCCGCATCACTGCAGATGCTGCATCGATCTCTCCATCGATGTCCTGCTCCATTCTTCCCTCACTCGTGAACAAGACCCCAAGATACTTGAACTCCTCCACTTGGAGAAGGATCTCTTCTCCAACCTGGAGAAGGCATGCCACCCTTTTCTGACTGAGGACCATAGTCTCGGATTTGGAGGTGCTGATTGTCATGCCAGCCGCTTCACACTTGGATGCGAATTGTTCCAGTGAGAGATGGAGATCACAGCTTGATGAAGCCAACAGAAATACATCATCTGCAAAGAGGAGAGATGTGATGCTGAGGCCAGCAAACCGGACAACCTCTACACCTCGGCTACGCCTACAAAATCTGTCCATAAAAATTATGAACAAAATCGGTGACAAAGGGCAGCCTTGGGAGAGTCCAACTCTCACAGGAAATGAGTCAGACTTATTGCCGGCAATGCGGACCAAACTCTGACAGTGGTCGTACAGGGACCGAACAGCTCGTATCAGGGGATTCAGTACCCCATACTCCCGAAGAACCCCCCCCACAGGACTCCCCAAGGGACACACTCGAATGCCTTCTCCAAGTCCACAAAACACATGTAGACTGGTTGGGTGAACTCCCATGCACCCACGAGGATCCTGCTGAGGGTGAAGAGCTGGACCACTTTTCCACGGCCAGAACGAAAACCACATTTCTCCTCTTGAATCCAAGACTCAACTTCCTGACGGACCCTCCTCTCCAGTACCCCTGAGTAGACCTTACCAGGGAGGCTGAGGAGTGTGATCCCTCTATAGTTGGAACACAACCTCCGGTCGCCCTTCTTGAAAAGGGGGACCACCACACCAGTCTGCCAATCCAAAGGCACTGTCCTTGATGTCCACGCGATGTTGCAGAGGTGTGTCAATCAGGACAGCGCACAACAGCCAGAGCCTTTAGGAACTCCGGGCGAATCTCATCCACCCCCGGGGCCCTGGCACCAAGTAGCTTTGTCCTCAGCCCGCCTCAGAGAACCCAGACTCATCTTCCTTATGGGAAGGTATGTTGGTGGAATTGAGGAGGTCTTCCAAGTATTCTCCCCACCGACTCACAACATCCCGACTTGAGGACAGCAGCGCCCCATCACACTATACACAGTGTTGACGGTGCACTGCTTCCCCCTCCTGAGATGCCAGACCGTGGACCAGGATTTCCTCGAAGCCGTTCTGAAGTCATTCTCCATGGCCTCACCAACTCCTCCCATGCTCATCCCGGGTTATTGCCTCAGCAACCACCGAAGCTGCATTCCGCTTGGCCAGCCAATATCTATCAGCTGCCTCGGGAGTCCCACAGGCCAGAAATGCCTGATAGGACTCCTTCTTCAGCTTGACAGCATCCTTTACTGTTGGTATCCACCAATGTGTTCGTGGGTTGCCACCATGACAGGCACCGACCACTTAATGGCCACAGCTCTGGTCAGCTGCCTCAGCAATGGAGGCACGGAACATCGTCCACTCGGATTCAATGTCCCCCGCCTCCTCTGGGACGTGAGCAAAGTTGAAATTTCTTCTGACAGGGGAATCTGCTAGCTGTTCCCAGCAGACCCTAACAATACGTTTGGGCCTGCCACGTCAGACTGGTATCTTCCCCAACCATCGGAGCCAACTCACCACCAGGTGGTGATCAGTTGACAGCTCCGTCCCTCTCTTCACCCGAGTGTCCAAGAATTTTGGTGGCAAGTCTGATGAGACGACCACAAAGTCGATCATCGAACTGTGACCTAGGGTGTCCTGGTGCCAAGTAGACACGTGAACACCCTCATGCCTGAACATTGTGTTTGTTATGGACAATCTGTGATGAGCACAGAAGTCCAATAACAGAACAACACTCGAGTTCTGATCAGGGCGGCCGTTCTTCCCAATCATGCCCTTCCAGGTCTCGCTGTCATTGCACAGGGAGCACTCTCCAGCACTCCCTCTAAGGACTCCAAAACGGGTGGGTACTCTTACCTGCTGTTTGGTGCATAAGCACAAACAACAGTCAGGATCTGTCCCCCTACCTGCAGGTGGAGGGAGGCTACCCTCTCATCCACTGGGGTAAACCCCAACGTACAGGCCCTGAGCCAGACGGCAATAAGTATACCCACACCTGCTCAGCGTCCCTCCCCTTGGGCAACTCCAGAGTGGAACAGAGTCCAACCCTTCTGAAGAGGAGTGGTGCCAGAGCCCAAGTGATGCGTAGAGGCGTGTCCGACAATATCTTGTCGGAACTTCTCGACCTCACGCACCAACTCGGGCTCCTTCCCTGTCAAAGTGGTGACATTCCATGTCCCTAGAGCTAGTTTCTGTAGCCGGGGATCGGTCCCCGCCTTTGGCCACTGCCCAGCTCACGTTGCACCCAACCCCTACAGCCCCTCTCACAGGTGGTGAGCCCATGGCAAGGGGGACCCATGTTACCCTTTCGGACTGTGCCCGGCTGAGCCCCATGAGTGCAGGCCCAGCCACCAGGCACTCTCCTTCGAGCCCCACCTCTAGGTCTGGCTCCAGAGGGGGGCCACGGTCACCTGTGCCCGGGCAAGGGAAACCAAGATCCAATTTTTATAGTCATCATAGGGGTTTTGGAGTCGTACTTTGTCTGGTCCCTCACCAAGAACCTGTTTGCCATGGGTGACCCTACCATGGGCATGAAGCCCCAGACAATGTAGCTCCTATGCTCATCAAGACACACAAACCCCTCCCCCACGTTAAGGTGACGGTTCGAGAAGGGGAGTATTGTTGATGTTTTTTTTTTTTTTTTTTGTATGCCACCAAGATAATACTACAGCATAATGTAGTATTGTGTCAGGGGCATGGCCAAGACACTGCCATGAGTGGAGCTGCTTCTGGCAGAAGCCCCACACCTGCTCTGTATGGACGCTAATTAGGCCAGGCATATAAGCCTTGAGTTTGTCACTTTCAGGTGTCAGTTCCTTGTGTTTGACTCTGCATCATTGTGTGTGAGCATGCAAGCGCCTTGTAGTGTATCTCCTCTGTTCCAGCGTGTCTGTGCGACTATAGTCCCTGCCTTGGAGTCCTGCATTTGGGTCCTATCTTTTGTCGCATGCTTGTGATAGAATTGTACACATTTTAAAAAATTCTGCCCTGGTAATCAAACACATGAGCACAACTGTTCTCTGATTTAGTAAATAAAAGTAGGGCTGCTTTTCACAATAGGCAAGTAAATGAAAAGAAAAAGTACTACCATTACATGTTCAAATAAAGTGTTTAACTCCAGGAAAATGAAAAAGTTGGAACTTCACCTTTTCTGCTTGGCATCTTGACGCTACCCTTAAACATTACATATTTTAATTGAATAAATCTTAACGACATTACAGTTTTAGAAATGTTGTTCAAAACCTTTGTTTCGGTTTATAATGGTATTTCACATTCCATAGATGCACTTTTCATAAGTACAAACAAAAATGACAGATGGTTCTATTTTCGTTTTATTCTCGGGCTTCATCTGTCATTTTCTGGTCTTTCTCTGTCTTTTACTCCACTTCTTGTGTGGTTATGGTGTTTGTCCATAATGGACTCCGTCTGCATCTGAACGCAGATTGCTGTCCACCAGCTGTGACCTATTTAAAATGGTGTCACCACAATCGACTGTCGACATAACTACCATACTGTAGATGATGTTTTTTTTTTTTTTTTTTTCTGGCTTGCTTGTTAGTGTAAAAGCATTGATCTGCTACCCCGAGTTTGTTTAGTTCGTGAAATAGATTCTCTTGAACTTTTTTCCATGAGAGCTGCTTGCAGTTCACTCTGAAAAAGAAGTCGAAGTCATTTTGATAAACTGAGGCTGCTGGTTATCCACTAGCAGTTCTTTCGCATCTGTGTTTTCCTGCCCCTGCCCCCTGTCTCCTGCCTGTCAAGCAGTGCTTTTAGCTCTGGTGAAATTCCTATGGTTAACTAAATAATAAAACATTATTAATCTTACTTTACCTTTAATTATTGATTTGTTTACAACTTATTCTAAGGGTGAATATGGCTAGTCGAAGTAAATATATATCTTGAAAGTGACTGAGAGTGTGCATAATGACGTCATGACTTGGAAACATTCATTGGAAAACTTCACTTGCACTTCTTTTTTCTCAGTATTTTTTTCATTTCACAGCAATGCATTCAATCTCCAGCAGTGTTTGCAATCTTCGGCAGATGGACTTTTATATTGTGCACTCCACATGATAAATAAAACAAGAACGTTGTATATCTCTGTAGACTGAAGAGAGGTCACAAATATTTTAAAAATGCTCTTATTGAAGCCCCTTCTAATATAAAAAATAAATAAATAAAATAACACGCACATGAGTAGAAAAGTCACTACTTTTGAGTTTGATTGAAAAACTGCAGCAACTTTATTCACCGTTAAAATACATAGAATAATATGGTTGAACCCTAAGTTCTTGAAATAAATTCCCAGTACAGCTGTGTTGTAATAAAATGAAAAAATTTTGCATTTTGATGAAATTACATTTTCTGTGGTAATTATAGCATTTTTATGGCAACCTGGAGTGACTTATTTTTTTAGATATACTTCTTCTTCTTCTTTTCCTTTCGGCTTGTCCCGTTAGGGGTCGCCACAGCGTGTCATCTTTTGCCATCTTAGCCTATCTCCTGCATCTTCCTCTCTAACCCCAACTGCCCTCATGTCTTCCCTCACCACATCCATAAACCTTCTCTTTGGTCTTCCTCTCGCCCTTTTGCCTGGGAGCTCCATCCTCAGCATCCTTCTACCAATATACTCACTCTCTCGCCTCTGAACATGTCCAAACCATCGAAGTCTGCTCTCTCGAATCTTGTCTCCAAAACATCCAGCTTTGGCCGTCCCTCGAATGAGCTCATTTCTAATCCTATCCAACCTGGTCACTCCGAGCGAGAACCTCAACATCTTCATTTCTGCCACCTCCAGTTCTGCTTCCTGTTGTTTCTTCAGTGCCACCGTCTCTAATCCGTACATCATGGCCGGCCTCACCACTGTTTTGTAAACTTTGCCCTTCATCCTAGCAGAGACTCTTCTGTCACATAACACACCAGACACCTTTCTCCAGCTGTTCCAACCTGCTTGGACCCGTTTCTTCACTTCCTGACCACACTCTCCATTGCTCTGTATTGTTGACCCCAAGTATTTGAAGTCGTCCACCCTCGCTATCTCTTCTCCGTGTAGCCTCACTCTTCCCCCTCTACTTTTCTCATTCACGCACATATATTCTGTTTTACTTCGGCTAATCTTCATTCCTCTCCTTTCCAGTGCATGTCTCCATCTTTCCAATTGTTCCTCTGCATGCTCCCTGCTTTCACTGCATATGACAATATCATCTGCGAACATCATGGTCCAAGGGGATTCCAGTCTAACCTCATCTGTCAACCTATCCATTACCACTGCAAACAGGAAGGGGCTCAGAGCTGATCCCTGATGCAGTCCCACCTCCACCTTAAATTCCTCTGTCACACCTAAGGCACACCTCACCATTGTTCTGCTGCCATCATACATGTCCTGTACTATTTTAACATACTTCTCTGCCACACCAGACTTACGCATGCAGTACCACAGTTCCTCTCTTGGTACTCTGTCATAGGCTTTCTCTAGATCCACAAAGACACAATGTAGCTCCTTCTGACCTTCTCTGTACTTTTCCACGAGCATCCTCAAGGCAAATAATGCATCTGTGGTACTCTTTCTAGGCATGAAACCATACTGTTGCTCGCAGATACTTACTTCTGTCCTGAGTCTAGCCTCCACTACTCTTTCCCATAACTTCATTGTGTGGCTCATCAACTTTATTCCTCTATAGTTCCCACAGCTCTGAACATCCCCTTTGTTCTTAAAAATGGGAACTAGAACACTTTTCCTCCATTCTTCAGGCATCTTTTCGCCCGCTAGTATTCTGTTGAATAAGTTGGTCAAAAACTCCACAGCCATCTCTCCAAATTGCTTCCATACCTCTACCGGTATGTCATCAGGACCAACTGCCTTTCCATTTTTCATCCTTTGTAGTGCCTTTCTGACTTCCCCCTTAGTAATCATTTCCACTTCCTGGTCCTTCACTCTTGCCTCTTCAACTCTTCCTTCTCTCTCATTTTCTTCATTCATCAACTTCTCAAAGTATTCTTTCCATCTATTTAGTACACTACCGGCACCAGTCAACACATTTCCATCTCTATCCTTAATCACCCTTACCTGCTGCACATCCTTCCCATCTCTATCCCTCTGTCTGGCCAACCTGTAGAGATCCTTTTCTCCTTCTTTCGTGTCCAACCTGGTGTACATGTCTTCATATGCCTCTTGTTTAGCCTTTGCCACCTCTACCTTTGCCCTACGTCGCATCTCGATGTACTCCTTTCGCCTCTCCTCAGTCCTCTCAGTATCCCACTTCTTCTTCGCTAATCTCTTTCCTTGTATGACTCCCTGTATTTTGGGGTTCCACCACCAAGTCTCCTTCTCCCCTTTCCTACCAGATGACACACCAAGTACTCTCCTGCCTGTCTCTCTGATCACCTTGGCTGTCGTCGTCCAGTCTTCCGGGAGCTTCGGTTGTCCATCGAGAGCCTGTCTCACCTCTTTCCGGAAGGCCGCACAACATTCTTCCTTTCTCAGCTTCCACCACATGGTTCTCTGCTCTACCTTTGTCTTCTTAATCTTCCTACCCACCACCAGAATCATCCTACATACTACCATCCTATGCTGTCGAGCTACACTCTCCCCTACCACTACTTTACAGTCAGTAACCTCCTTCAGATTACATCGTCTGCACAAAATATAATCTACCTGCGTGGTTCTACCTCCGCTCTTGTAGGTCACTATATGTTCCTCCCTCTTCTGGAAATAAGTGTTCACTACAGCCATCTCCATCCTTTTTGCAAAGTCCACCACCATCTGCCCTTCAAAGTTCCTTTCATGGATGCCGTACTTACCCATCACTTCTTCATCGCCCCTGTTTCCTTTACCAATATGTCCATTACAATCTGCACCAATCACAACTCTCTCGCTGTCTGGGATGCTCAGAACTACTTCATCTAGTTCCTTCCAGAATTTCTCTTTCAACTCTAGGTCACATCCTACCTGTGGTGCATAGCCGCTAACCACATTATACATAACACCCTCAATTTCAAATTTTAGTCTCATCACTCGATCTGATACTCTTTTCACCTCCAAGACATTCTTAGCCAGCTCTTCCTTTAAAATAACCCCGACTCCATTTCTCTTCCCATCTACTCCGTGGTAGAATAATTTAAACCCTGCTCCCAAACTTCTAGCCTTACTACCTTTCCACCTGCTCTCTTGGATGCACAGAATATCAACCTTTCTCCTAATCATCATGTCAACCAACTCCTGTGCTTTTCCTGTCATAGTCCCAACATTCAAAGTCCCTACACTCAGTTGTAGGCTCTGTGCATTCCTCTTTTTCTTCTGACGCTGGATCCGGTTTCCTCCTCTTCTTTGTCTTCGACCCACAGTAGCTGAATTTCCACCGACGCCCTGCAGGTTAGCAGTGCCGGGGGCGGGCGTTGTTAACCCGGGCCACGACCGATCCGGTATGGGATTCTTTAGATGAACGCTCATATTTGTTTGGCACAGTTTTTACGCCGGATGCCCTTCCTGACGCAACCCTCTGCATTTATCCGGGCTTGGGACCGGCCTACAGATTGCACTGGTTTGTGCCCCCATAGGGCTGCATTATTTTTTTTTTTTTTAGATATACGACGTATATGAAAATGAAATAAAAAATATATCCACATGTATTCATATTTATACATACATATACATATTTATAGATATACATATTTATGCAGATAGATAGATAGATAGATAGATAGATAGATAGATAGATAGATAGATAGATAGATAGATAGATAGAGATAGATAGATAGATAGATAGATAGATAGATAGATAGATAGATAGATAGATAGATAGATAGATAGATAGATAGATAGATATAGATAGATAGATAGATAGATAGATAGACCTGCGATTGTCTGACAACCAATTCAGGCGCTACCCTGCCGTCTGCCTAGGCTAGGCTCTGGCGGTCCCAGGAACCTTGTGAGGAAAATCAAATAATGGATACACTGTATGAAGTCAAATCAGACTAAACCTCTACTATTTCGGGTCAATCAGGATCACCAAAATCAGCTAATTTTGTTCAATGCCACAATAATGACAAATAATTTCTTAGAGAATTTTGTATTATTTTTTTCGGGTCAAAAGTTTACATACATTTTCTAAGTATCCAGTAGCATTTCCTTTGAACTGTATGACACATTTTGGATAATCTTCCACAAGCTTCTGACAGTACTCTGCTGGAATCCTGGGCCATTCCTCCTGACAGAACTGGTTTAACTGAGTCAAGTTTGTCGGTTGCCTTGCTCTCACATCCCTTTTGAGATCTGCTTACAGATTTTCTTGTATTTTAACATCTAGAGAAAGCTTTTGGCAGTGAAAATATACTACTACTATGACCATACTGCATACAACAATGCTTTTCTGAAAACGTGCAACATTGTTAATATTCAGTGTTTCCATGCAATAGAATTTTGTGATCATCCTCTTGCTTTTCTTATCATATTTTCTTGCCACTAGTTTTTACTCAATTCCGTATTTACACTGCAACGCTCAAACACTGGCGCCAGGAATATTACAATGCATGATAGGAACATTTTATAAAAAAACTAAACAACAAACTAAAAACTTTCCTCTAAGTTCCAGTTATTTTCTACATACCTTTCAGTAAAGTTGTCACAAAGAAGAGTGGAACCACCATCATCATCATTTAAAGAGCCATACTTGCCACAGTGTGGATGTTTGGGCATTGGGCTGGTTGACTGCCATTCGGCGAAAATCTGTCTCGAGTTGAAAATGTTGATGTCTTTTGATGTACATGATAATTTGGGTTGGAAATGCCCAGGATGCTATATTTCATTTTATTTTTGTTGGACTTTTAAACCTGGCAACTGAGATGACCACATTTGCAATTATTATTAAATTTTAAATATACATTGCTCTTATGGGCTTTCTGTTACTTTAAATTTAACTGACGGAAGCAACTTTGTTTTGATTGGTCTTTGATGAAATCACCTCATCTTGTGGTAGTAAAGTATTCAGGGTGACATTGTAGATCCTTCGATGTGGAGTCTTAATCTGATTCTGAAGCAGAAATCACCAAGTGTTGTATAGTCAGCCCACTAATGCAAAATGTGAGCTGAAACAGATGTGGGTGAAAATAAAAGGCGCAAGGAATATCTTTATAAAAGTGTCGTCCTCTGCTACGCTCACTTCAATATAACTGGGGTGGTATGGTCATTGCTCACATAAATTTGGGCAACAGTTACTTTAGTTACTTGATAAATTATAAACATAGTTAAGCATTGTGTTAAAACAACATGAATGCTTTACAAAGTGTATTTTTTATAGCTTGGCGGTGGCTCAGACTTGCTTGCTTAAATCCTCAAGTGTCATTTAACTGTTCAATTAAGTTGAGCGGGTACAGTATGTACGAACCACAAAGTGAGCAGGTACTTCAACAATTAGCAACTATTTATATCACAAACATGGAAACCTGATACACTTGTTGTAAACCTTATGCCATTTATTACCTTTTGCATTCAATCGACAATTCATAGATCAAACTTGGTCACAGACTGGTTTTAACTGATTATGCATTAAAAAAAAAAGGAACAAGAGGGATTCTGATCATATGGTAGCTTTAATTTATTTGTTTACTCTCCTCCCAGAACATCAGTAAAAACATAAATAAATTAAAAAGAATACACAATGAACAACCCTGAAATTTGAAAGACACAATCCTGGGTACATCCCATTAGCAGATTATCTTCGATCTGTGCAATTAAGTTTGTGTCTATTTTTACATGCGCAAATCTTTAGTAAATCAGGCTCTTTGTGTTTTCTTGAATAGTGTAAACAGACAATGATAGTCTGTGAGGAAGCCTCACTCTGTGCTTGGGCATGTGTTGCTGTGGCTAAAAATAACGCAAACATAATGAAGTGGTTGTGCTGTTCCCCCCCCCCCCCCACAGTCTTAATGGTAATCGATTACCTCATGGACCTAATGAGGGTAAGTGAAGTAAATGAGCAAAATTACAGTATGATTAATTTAGCACAATTAAAAATGAATGGATGTAATGTAAGGAGTCAGAGGGCGCAGCATGTCAAAAGAAATGTGGCTGAATAATTCACATGTGGAGGGCAACAGTGTTGCTGATAATGAGCAGACTTGTGCGTGGAAGGACACGACACAGAGCGAATGCTGCCATTATTGTGGGCTAGGCCCCCTGATCGCTCTTTGTGTGTCGTACATCAGATCCAGTAGCATCCAAGAGACTGCAACAGCGCATTTTTCCACTTTGGAAATTGCTTGCGGTGTGTGCCTCAGATATTGAACTCAACCTTGCTAGCGTGAGCTTCTTTATCTTCCCCACAGTTTTAAAAAGATGCCATTGTATGGCAAAAAAAACAGTGTTTTTATCTTCAAAACCCTGAGCAATGAACATGCAGAGCGCTTCTTTAGCGGCTGTAGGTTCAACAAAGCGACACGTCGTCTCTCGTGGGAGATCAGTTGTTAAACTTTAATTCATAACTTATCAATAATTTAATGTGAACCTGTTCCTTCACAGAACTTGCGCCTCACCCCAATTTAGTGTTCCTCTACTTGTTCAACTTCCCACATGTGCATCTGATGCAGTGTAGCTCAACACCAATGCAAAGTCCAACTGCAATAGCAACCATTATTTGATTGCTAATTATTTTAAAGAGTAAAAATTCAGATGTTTTTAGCGTGTGAATGCTCAGAGAAGCAAAATGCAAATCAAACAAATCCATTTGTCGTGGGATTGATCTACACACACAGAATGCATTATAACTCACTCACTGATTTTTTTTTTTTTGTATTGACTTTTTTCTGTTATAGAAAAACATTAAGTTTGGTGAAAATGTAAGACATACACCAAATACAAATTTAAGGAGTATTTGACTTGGATGTAGAGTGTTGCATTATCAAAACTCCATAGTCACGTATTTTGGTGAAAATGCTTTTTGCATGAAGGAATTTGAGGGTTTTTTTCAGATTCCTGTTCAGATTTCAAAATTGGTTTTATTTTTCCCACCAAGTTAAAGTAAATTATGTCCTTAATTACCATAATTTTTCATGCATAATGCATCCTGAAATATCATGGGCACCCCAAAGTTAACCTAAAAAAATAATGAAAACCCTTCTGCCAATGTACAATGCCCACCAAAAATTTTCTGCAATCCATATGCTCAAAATATTAGGAATTATCTGTATTTCTGTTTTGCTAAATTTGGACTTAAATTTTTTGTACTTGTATTATTTTTCAAAAAAATCTCTGAACAACAATCATTAATAATAATCTGTGCTGATGTAGCGGTAATATATATCTCGGGACAGGCCACAGGACACGCTTGTCCTGGTCCCTGCAATTGTCAGAACAGAATCCCTCAACCAACTAAAATAAATGCTCAATGATTGTATAACATTTTATGCATACTGTTAACATGTATTACAGTCTTAAATTAATCAACAATTTAACACTATTTAGCTTAAACTTTATGCTGAACCTTTTTTTTTTTTTGGTTTAAATATTTGTAAATAGTGCAGTTTATCCACTACATTACAAATCCTTGGCCAACCCTTCAAATGAAGCATCTGACGCATATCCAATCTGAAAAAGATCCATAGTAGCTACCTTTGGTGCACCACTGTGGAACTCCTCATTGATGACTTGGTCCAGTTCCGGTGCCTCCTGCATTGCATCATTAACAGTGATCCCATCTACCTCTCACAGCATGTTATCTTCTGTGGCATCAATGGGGTTTGTGAAGAAACAATTTTTGAATCCCAAGAGTCTTGGTTCGCTTTATTCCGCATTATTGTCAGCGCTTTGAGGCAAAGCTCCACAGTGCTAATAGGGAAGACTCCTGCCCTTTGTTCAGCTACAATCTGCAGCAACTCTTCTTCCAACTCTGGGAACTGCAACATCCCAAAACTCTTCCATGTGCTTTTTGATGGAATATTTTCTCTTTTATCTGGCTCAACAATCTCATATTCGATTCAGCCATTTTGAACTTCTGCACTTCTTCGCGGTTTTTCACTTTTCGGCAAAAATTATGATTTTTTTTCTTTTAAAAGCAGCTGCATAATTAGCCCTTGGAGTCGATATTTTTTTTGTCTTAGTTTAAAACAAATTCACGGGAAGTCATGTTTGGTGCATTTACAACTAATATGCTATGCTTACAATCGTAAAATGGCAAACTCTCAAAAGCAGGTCAGGAATCTCATGTTTGCGGTGGACATTACCGTAATACTTATAAATGTGTAACATAAGACATTGAATATCATATTGAAATATAAATGTATACATTTGTAACAACCCATGTACATGTATAAGACTATACAATGTGATTTTCTTTTCATTTTTAATCTATACCTAAATTGTTAATTGAAGGTCCTTCTACTGTTTTTAGTACTCAAATTCCTTGTGTGTTGTTTACATACTTGGCCAATAAACCTGATTCTGATTAAATATTTATGATTATATCTGATATAATTGTTGTGTGTGTTGTGTGGGTGGAAACATCTCTTAACTGATTTGACAGACATTCAAATTTGCAGAAATACAATCACGAGTGGAACTATTCTGATGGAAACAGTAGTGATGTTCATGCAAAGTTCTTAAAATATTACATACAGTCCAGTGAAGATTGTAATTCGTTAATCCTGGATGCAGTAGCTCTTCCCCGCCTGCGGGTGTCACCTGTGCTCCATTCATTGTCCCAGATAAAAGGAATAAATGGGCCTGTGTCTTTTATTTTGGCTGTGGTATCTGGGAGAGCTGCTAATTTATTCAAAGTGTGTGTAAAGAGTTGGGATTCCCAGTCTGCACTTTGCTCAGCTCCTTCAGACTGTCTTATAGAGCTCGTGCACCTACGTCATAAAATCACGTGAAATCGCCATATTGCCGGTCAAACAAAGCATTCTTGCAAGTTACTTCCATTGAGACGAAACAAAAATATGTCTTACAGCACGACACCTAGAGTTTTGTCCGATACCGTTAAACATTTATAAGGTGATAATAAACAAAGGTACGTGGAAAAATTAGAGACACTTGGCAGACAGGATCCATACTTAATGCAAAAGTCGATGTTTTCGCCGATAAGAAATTGAAAGACTGTTAATTCGCTTCCACTTGTCTTTGACAACTGGATATACACATGTATCTGGTGAGTAAGTCATTGAGATTTACACGAAAAAGTTTGAAAAATTATAAAAGTCTGGACACATACAAATACTTCGTTGCTGGCTCTGTTCTCAATCAAGAATAAATCCCACATAGTGATGGATACATTCAGATTTTTTCAGTACAAAGACCAATATTTAAATAAATGACCCCTGGTTTTACACAAACTCGTTCACGTTCATTAACTATGACTGGAAACAAAATTTAACCTCCGTACATGGAAGCATATTGCTGCCATACACTCACCTAAGTAAACCTCTCTGTGTCATGTTTTTTTTTTTTTTTAAATACACATTGTTCTCAAATGAGTGAACTTGGTATTATAAATACTTCTTTATAATTCAAGATTGAGAAGAATAATTCCTAGCTGAAAGGAAATTATCACTACACAGGCGTGTGTATTTCGTTGGGCACCATCCATCCCGTTTAATTGCCGAAATCCATCGATCTTTTCTCGTCTGGTATTCCATAGTATGATCTCTTTGAAAAACTGTGTCATCTATTGTGACAACAAACAGCAGAATAGCTGTTGGGCATTGGGAAAAATGTGCTCCGGTTCAGCCGAATCCCGAACAGCTTTGTTTGACCAGCAACTCATCGATGGAATGGGCTCATCAAAAAAGCGGGAGGGCACACACAATTAAAATGCTCGCTCAATTTTGCAATCCAACCTCTCACTTTTTGATTTATACCTCTCACATTCTGATTTCTACACTCACTTCTGTTTTTCTTGCTCTTGATTCTTCACTCAGCTATGCTTGTTTCCTACTGAGCTACAATTGCAAAATACATATGGTTCCAACTGAGCTTTGCTTGCTTCCAGTTTTACCAGACGCATCGGCGAAAGAAGAAGAGGAATGTACAGAGCCTACACCTGAGTGTCGGGACTTTGAATGTTGGTACTATGACAGGAAAAGTTCACAAGTTGGTTGACATGATGATTAGGGAAAGGTTGATATACTCTGCATCCAAGAGAGCATGTGGAAAGGTACTAAGGCTAGATGTTTAAGAGCAGGCTTTCAATTATTCTACCATGGAGTAGATGGGAAGATAACTGGGGCAGGGGTTATTTTAAATGAAGAGCTGGCTAAGAATGTCTTGGAGGTGAAAGAGTATCAGATCGAGTGATGAGGCTGAAATTTGAAATTGAGGGTAGTATGTATCATGTGATTAGCGGCTATGCCCCACAGGTAGAATGCAACCTTGAGTTGAAAGAGAAATTCAGGAAGGAACTAGATGAAGTAGTTCTGAGCATCCCAGACAAAGAGAAAGTTGTGATTGGTGCAGATTGTAATGGACATGGGGCGATGAAGAAGTGATGCATGAGTACAGCATCCAGGAAAGGAACTTTGAGGAGCAGATGATGGTGGACATTGCAAAAAGGATGGAAATGGCACTAGTGAACACCTTTTTCCACAAGAGGGAAGAAAATAGGGTGACCTACAGGAGCAGAGGTAGAAACATGCAGGTGCTTTACATTTTATGCAGATGATGTAATCCGAGGAGGTTACTGACTGTAAGGTAGTGGTAGGAGAGAGTGTAGCTCAACAGCTTAGGTTGGTGGTGTGTAGAAAAACAAAGGTAGAGCAGAAAACCATGGGGTGGAAGCTGAGAAAGGAACAATGTTCTGTGATCTTTTGGAAAGAAGTGAGACAGGCCCTCGATGGACAGAAGGTGCTCCCAGAAGACGGGATTACTCCAGCCAAGGTTACTAGGGAGACAGAGGAGAGAGTACTTTGCATGTCTTCTTGTAGGAAAGGGGAGAAGTAGACTTGGTGGTGGAACTCCAAAACACAGGAAGTCATACAAGGAAAGAGGTGAGTGAAGAAGAAGTGGGACACTGAGAGGACTGAAGAGAGGCAAAAGGAATACATTGAGACGTGACATAGGGCAAAGGTAGAAAGGATGTGCAGCAGGTAAAGGTGATTAAGGATAGAGATAGAAATGGGTGGACTGGTGCTAATAGTATGCTAAATAGATGGAAAGAATACTTTGAGGATTTCATGAACGAAGAAAATGAGAGAAGGAAGAGTAGAAGAGGCAAATGTGATGGAGCAGGAAGTGGCAATGATTAGTAAGGGGGGAGATAGGAAGGCACTAAAGAGGATGAAAAATGGAAAGGTAGTTGGTCCTGATGGCATACCGGTAGAGGTATTAAAGCAATATGGAGAGATGGCTGTGGAACTTTTGAGCAACGTATTTAACAGAATTCTAGCAGGCGAGAATATGCCTGAAGAATGGAGGAAAAGTGTGTTAGTTCCCATTTTCAAGAACAAAGATGATTTGCAGAGGCGTGAGAACTTTTGAAGAATCAAGTTGATGACCCACACAACGAAGTTATGGGAAAGAGCAGTGGAGGCTAGACTCTGTACAGAAGTAAGTATCTGCAAACAACAGTATGGTTTCATGCCTATAAAGAGTACAGCAAATGCATTATTTGCCTTGGGGATCAGTTCTGAGCGCCTTCCTGTTTGCTGCGGTAATGGATAGGCTGACAGACGAGGTTAGACTGAAATCCCCTTGCACCATGAGATGGGCAGAGGAGGAAGAGTGAGGCTCCATGGAGAAGAGATAGCAAATGACATGACTTTAAAAACTTGGGGTCAACAATCCAGAGCAATGGTAAGTGTGGTATGGAAGTGAAGAACGGGTCCAAGCAGATAGTTTGAACTCTCGTTTTTTTTTTTTTTTTTTTTTTATCGCAACTTGACACCTTACATTTACCCTCGTGTGCTTAAAAAGTATGTGTCTCCCTTGTCTGGTCCCAGAGTGTCTTCATCCATTTGGTCGATTCCCACAGCCCTTGTTGCAAATCCATCTTTTAATTTCGAAACAAGTGATTTTTAGTTTTTAATTTACACAGCTTGGTTTCTTTCTTGCCATCTGTCTTTGATAACATAGCCTTTGGTTTTCCTACTTTGGAGGAATGTTCCCTCTTAGCTGCACTTAAGCGGGATTACGCACTGCTGATGTGGTCTCTCCACACAGAGATTCTGGATTCTACAATATAACATACAACTGTGCCATTTTGCAATGTGTTTCACTGAGTGAGGAATAATTGGCTGCATCGGATTCATATACATTCTTGTGCTGCCAGTCAACTTACATTTGCAATGACAGTGTCCTTATTCACCTTTGTTGAGCTAGCAAAGCGGTCTGGGCATAGTGGAGCGAAGACGAGCGAGACGTGCTACTTATGTTTAACGTCGTGGTGAAAGGCAAAAAAAAGCTTTTATTTTAAGATGCAATGACGGAATGAAAAAACTAACAAACCAGATGAGATTTCCTCTTTTTTGAGCGAGAAAGGTCTGGTCTGAAAAATGTGTTGCAAAACTTGTAGATAGAATGGAAGCTGGACTACCTCAAGCATTACCTCAAGTCATTTGAAAGCAATTAGAATTTTATGCAGATGTAAATTGGGAATCGGGATCGGTATTTCATTGGGAGAGACTGCCAAAGAGAAAACGAATGACCTGACACTCGTAAACAAATCGAACCCAGAGCAAGTTAAAAATCTCATGTTCTGGATGCAGTCAGTTTAACAAATTCACAGTACCATAAAACTGACGTAGCGAAAGTTATGCCTTTGACATTTTTAATTCAATTACTCAATGTAATTGATCAATTAATCATTCAACTGGTAATGATAATGTTCCACCTTGGCACACCTTCATCAGGGTTAACATCACAGCACTGCACAAACACTTAGTTCTGTATTTTAAATAAAGGGAGCAAAATAACATCCGGCATGAAACTGTTTGGGACCATAATTCAGCTGTCTGCATGCACTACAAAGGAATATTGTGCAAGCAATAATTCGGGTTTATACCAAGAAAAAAAGATCAGGATATGATTACAAATTAAAAAAAATAATAATAAATTTGGAAGCAGGCTTTCATATTTATAGTTTTTAGTTGTCTTTGTATGGTTAAAATGTATTTTTTGTGTACTTAAAATAATCAAAGTTTGTTGACATTTTCATTGTAAGTTTGCAAATATATAAATGAAATTGTTCTTAACAAAAGTGTTCTGATGGGAATGTAAATGCTGTAATCTGGTTATTTTAACAAACCATGTAACTTCAATGGATGACACATCTGGTGTTCCTCATAGTAGTCAAATGGACCACTCAGGGTGTTAGTGTATTTGCTCAGACAAAAACAAAAAAAAATAAAAAATAGAGGGAACATTGCTTTGGAGTGATATTGATTTTGTCATTTATTTCATGACATTTGTTTTTTTGTCCCTTGGCAACAATTTTCTCTTTGCTAAACCGTACTTAGATTTTGTTTCCCCTTTTCGCTTCCTGGAGTGATTTTTGTTTTTCTGCTATTTATTTTTTTTTTTTCCTTTTTATGCAATGACAGACCCCTCTCTTCTGAGAGCATGGTCATCCCCCTGGGACCTCTAGAGTACTTTTGTAGCTGACTGTTTTGTCATCTTGTTAATGTCACGAACGGGTCACGAGGACGGACCCAAATCCACGACTCCAGAGACACGCAGACGGTGCAGAGGAAACCTTTATTAAGTCCAAGGTCAGTGTTCAGGTAGGCAGTCCAAACCAGGGAGAAGTATTCATGTGGCAGGCTCAATAGCGGGGTCAAGGAACAGGCGGAGGTCGGTACACGAAGAGCAGTAGTTAGGCGAACAGGAGTGCGGGAATGAAGCATCAAGGACGACGATCTAGCAGAGGACAAGTCGTCCCCCAAGTCCTATATATACTGGGCGTCATCAGTTGTAACAAGGTGCAGGTGCGCTCTGGCTGATTGGCTGGCACTGCCCAGGAACCAGCGCCGAAGTGCGATTCGGACGAAGTCTGCTGACGTGGAACGTAGGGTGCACCCTCATCGACCTGGGCAGTTTCAGCGAGACGGCGACCGGGTTAATGATCTTAGAAATCGGGAACGGGCCAACAAACCTGGGAGCCAGTTTGCGGGATTCCGTCCACAACGGAAGATCTTTGGTGGAAAGCCACACTCGCTGTCCCACCCTGAGCTCTGGTGCAGCCCTTCTCTTGCGGTCCGCTGCAGACTTGTAGGCGCTGCTCATCCGCAGCAGTGTCCTCCGAGCTGCTTCCCAGGTCCGTTTGCAGCGTCGCACCACGGCCAGGGCCGACGGGACCGCGGAGTTTGTGGCCAGTGGAGGAAACAGGGACGGAGGATAGCCATGCACAACATGGAGTGGAGCCATACCTGTTGAAGCGGAGGGTAGAGAATTGTGGGCATACTCTACCCACTTGATGTGCTGACTCCACGTGCTCTGGTCCCTGGATGCCAGACATCAAAGACCGGTCTCCAACTCCTGATTTATCCTCTCCGTCTGGCCATTAGACTCCGGGTGATGACCCGATGTCAGGCTAGCTGAGGCGCCGATGAGGTTGCAGAACTCCTTCCAGACCTCGTCCAACACCAACTGGGCTGTCTGCTTGGCCGACGGGATCTTCGGAAGCGACACGAAGTGGACCATCTTGGAGAAACGGTCCACTACAGACAGCACAACTGTGTTCCCTTGGGAGGGCGGCAGGCCGGTAACGAAGTCCAGCGCAATGTGTGACCACGGGCGGAAGGGAATGGACAGCGGCCGCAACTCGCCTAGCGGTCGTAAGCGAGACGACTTATTGGCCGCACATACCGGACAGGCATTGACGAAGTCCCACACGTCCTTGCCCAGGCTAGGCCACCAGAATCTCTGTTCGACCACCGAGTGGGTCTTCGCCATACCCGGATGGCAGACCGTCTTGTTGGTATCAGCCCAGTTGACAACTTCTCCCCGCAGAGCCTGAACAACGAAAAGGCTGTCCGACGGACAATCCGCGGGCGGCGGAACCTCTCCCAGGGCCTCCTTTACCCGCGACTCGACCCCCAAAGTGAAGCCGGACACGAAGCACGCCTCTGGCAGGATAGTAGCGGCTTCTGAATCCGTGCTCCCTCCCTCGTGGTTCCGCGAGAGTGCGTCCGGCTTGCCGTTCTTGGAGCCTGGGCGGAAGGACAGCATAAAGCAGAAGCGGGTGAAAAACAGGGCCCACCTGGCCTGGCGGGCGTTCAACCTCTTCGCAGACTTCAGGTATTCAAGGTTCTTATGGTCCGTGAAGACAACGAACGGTACTTGCGAGCCCTCCAGCCAGTGCTGCCACTCCTCGAACGCGCTCTTGACCGCCAGCAGTTCCCGATCTCCCAGGTCGTAGTTCCTCTCTGCCGGGGTCAGCTTCCTAGACCTGGGACTCCTCTGAGACAAGACGGCGCCGATTCCTGAATTAGATGCATCCACCTCCACCATAAACTGGTTATCTGGGTCCGGAACAAGGAGAACGGGTGCAGCAGTGAAACTTGCCTTTAGCCTGCTGAAGGCCTCCTGGCAGGTCCTGGACCACACGAGGGTGGTGTGTGGCGAGGTGAGCACATGCAGAGGAGCGGCCACGGAACTGAAGTTCCTTATGAACTTCCTATAGAAATTAGCGAATCCCAAAAACCTCTGTACGTCCTTCCTGTTGGCGGGTGTAGGCCACCGCAGCACCACGTTGACCTTCCCGGGGTCCATACGTATCTCTCCCTCGGCCAGGACGAAGCCCAGAAAGGATACGGATGCCCGATGGAACTCACACTTGTCCATATTAACGTACAATTGGTGCTGCAGCAGACGCCGGAGCACTTCTCTGACCTGTCGAATGTGAGAGGTTAGATCTGGCGAAAAGATGAGAATGTCATCCAGGTATACAAAGACAGATTTATTCCGAAACTCCCGAAGCACGTCGTTAATGAAGTTTTGAAAGACGGCCGGGGCGTTGGTCAGTCCGAAGGGCATCACGAGATACTCGTAATGCCCCCTGGGAGTGTTGAAAGCCGTCTTCCATTTGTCGCCCTCCCGGATGATACGCGCTGCGCAAGTCCAGCTTGGTGACGATCCGGGCTCCTTGGAGGAGTTCAAAGGCTGTAGCTCTCAGGGGCAAGGGATACCTGTTCTTGACCGTGATGTCATTCAATCCTCTGTAGTTGATGCAGGGTCGCAAGGTGGAATCATTTTTCTTAATGAAAAAAAACCCCGCGCCGGTTGGTGAGGATGACGGTCGAATTAGTCCGGTCGCCAGGCACTTCTCGATGTACTCCCTCATTGCCTGGTGCTCCGGTCCTGCAAAGAAAACAGTTTCCCTTTGGGGGGTGAGATACCCAGGAGGAGTTTGATGGCACAGTCATACGGCCGATGCGGCGGCAGAGATCTTGCTTTAGACTCCAAAAAAACCTCCTTCAAATCATGGTAGCAAGAGGGTACTGTGGCTAATTCGGCGGCGGTGCTAAGTTCGGCAACTTGGATCCCTCCGTCCTCCCTGGCGACACCACACTGCTTGCAACAGTCCTCACTCCATGCCCTAATCCGACCCGTGACCCAGTCAATGTGGTGGTTGTGTCTCTTGAGCCACGGGCTCCCCAGGATTATGTCACTGTTGCTAGAATTGAAAACGTGGAAACTAATGCGCTCTGTGTGCATGTCCAGAAAGTCCATACGTATTGTTTGCGTGTGGTGTGTTACGTGGCAGAGGAACTTGCCGTTGGCGGTGTAAGCAACACGAGGACGCTGTGTGGGGAAGGTTGCCGCCCGCAACACTTCGACTATCCGAGGATGTATGAGGTTCGCATCCGAACCGGAGTCAATGAACGCGGTCACTAAGCACGAATGAGCGTCTGTCCCGACTGTGAGGTGCAACAGCGATCGCCCCGACTTAGCGCCAGTATACCGCACACTCACCGGCGTTGAGATCCCAAGGACGGGGCGCTTCGGCCGAGTCAGACAGCGGGCAATTACGTGTCCCAAACGACCACAATAGAAACAGCGCCCTTCTCGTTGCCGACGTAAGTGCTCCTCCGCTGGGCTGTCGAGCCTCTCCACTTGCATGGGTTACGATGTGGAAGACAACGTGGGTGGCCGGGAAGCGACCGGGCTGAGCCTTTCCGTCTCCTCCTCCCTCAGGCCGTCCATCTGCCCCTGCAGGGTCAGGCGCTGATCCACCTTGAGGGCCAATGCGATGAGGGAGTCTAGCGAAGGCGGAAGATCCATGGCAACGAAGTGGCCACGGATCTGTGGGGACAGTCCCTGGTAAAACGCGTCATGGAGGGCCTCCTCGTTCCAACAGCTCTCGGCAGCCCGGATCCGGAATGCAATCGCGTAGTCGGATACAAATTGTCATGAGCGAGACCGCCGCCTGGCGTTCCGGAGCCGCGTATTGGAAAACCTGGGTGAGCGCGCAGAGGAACCTCGACCATAAACGGCAGATCTCCGAGTTACGACTCCACTCGGCAGTGGCCCATGCCTCCGCCCTCCCTGTCATGTGGGAAATGACAAAGGTGATACGGGAGCGGTCCTTGGGAAAAGCGGACGCTTGCAGTTCAAAATGGAGGTCGCACTGCGCCAGGAAGGGCTTGATGTTGCCGGAGTTGCCTGAGAACCACTCTGGTCGGGAGAGCGGAGTTATGCAGGCATGGGGAGGCTCCGTAACAGGCAGAACGACCCTCGTTGGCGTAGCAGCTGCGCTAGCTTGAGAAGCTAGACACGGTTACAGCTGGGCACAGAGCTCATGGATCCGTTGATCAGTAACCTGGAGAGCAGCCTCCTGCTCAAACAGGCGTTTGCCCTGAACTTGCAGCACACGGCGGAGGGCTTCTGAGTTGTTATGGCTAGATCGTTCTGTCACGAACGGGGTACGAGGGCGGACCCAAATGCACAACTCCAGAGGCACGCAGACGGTGCAGAGGAAACCTTTATTCAGTCCAAGGTCAGTGTTCAGTTAGGCAGTCCAAACCAGGCAGAAGTATTCATGCGGCAGGCTCAATAGCGGGGTCAGGGAACAGGCGGAAGTCGGTACACGGAGAGCAGCAGTCAGGCGAACAGGAGTGAGGGAACGAAGCATCAAGGACGACGATCTTGCGCAGGACAAGTCGTCCCCCAAGTCCTATATATACTGGGCGTCATCAGTTGTAACAAGGTGCACCTGTGCTCCGGCTGATTGGCTGGCCCTGCCCAGCCTGGGCAGGAAGCCAGGAGCATGACAGTTAAGAGTTCATTGGTGTGTACAACAAAACCTGCACTCTATAATTGATATCTGTGTCTGAATTCTGTGTGTAGTCCTGACCTGACTGTCGGTCAAGTATTGCTTGCATTCCGTGCAACAAAACTCATTTGAGACATTTACAGACGTTTACGCATACACTTTATTTGGTGAATTGACAGATACGCATGTTTGAGGTCGATCAGGTGTTCAAGGGAATACACTACTATATTATACTCTATTTATTGTATAATATTGTGTATATAAAAACTATACATTGACTGGGAAATGATTGAACGCACACAACTCATGGGGTGCCTCAATGCTGATGGCTTGTATGGCTAAATTGTGTCCTCCAGCATCACCCGCTATGTCCTGTTCGGCTTTAAATTCACTGGCAGATGAAAGACAAGATGCTTAGATGGAGATGCTTGGAGGAGAGGAGTTCAGGATGATGGTGTTTAATGCAGAATTGAAGTTCATGAGCACGTCAGTCCCCGCGGTGTCAAGATGCTCTATGATGAAGTGCTATCCCATGTTGACAGACCCTAACTGCAGGAGGTCCAGCAGGTGACCTGTGATGCTCTTGAGGTACTCCAGCACAAGATGTTCAAAGGACTTCATGACCACAGATGTCAAGAGGACAGGTCTGTCGTCATTCAATCCCGACATTGCAGGTTTCTTGGTGACTGAGATGGGGGTGGAGCATTTGAATCAGGATGGTACTTTGCACAGTTACAGAGATCTATTGGAGATCTCTGTGAAGAGTGAAGTGGGGTTTCTGTGCAGACTATGAGGCAGGATGGGGGTCACAAAGTCTGGGCCTGCCGCTTTCTGTTGTTTTTAAGATGCGTTTCTTGGGACCATGCTAAGATAATGGAATATGACGGTGCCTCTTACGTAGATTGGAAAATCAACTACAACAGGAAAAAAAAAAACTTTTTCACAATTTATTTTGTCGGCAGATAGTCGTTTTATTCTGTTTTCTTTTCTTTCACCAGCGTTGCTTGCAGCGGTAAGTTGTAAGAGAGCCACTTGCCACCTATGCAGTCGTGCCAGATACCAACAAGTCTCAGAGCATGGAGGGATCAACCTCAAGTGTCGTGTTGGTGCTGAAAAGAAGGAAAAAAAAACATTCTTCCACTTAAACAGAGGATTTCAGGGACTCCACAGAAATACAACACAAGAAATTGTCAATTTCACTTGATTTGCTTTGCCAGGAGTTAGCCAAACTCAGGAAGAGTTTGGAATTCATGGAGCAGCAAGTGAACAATCTAAGATTAGATAATACCACACTCCACTCAAGCATGTTGTCGACATGAAAACGACAAATGCTTACATTGGAACATAAAATTTTGAAAGAAACTACACTCAATATTCAATCAAGAAGCCTGCACGACCATTGTTCTTTCCAGCATCGCAAAAAATACTTCAGAAGACCCCAAAGATCAGATTAAAATGTCTATGCTGTCTGCGCTCAAGGAACAGCAAGGTACAGTCGATAAGATTACCTTTCATCGTGGTCACCGATTGGGAGGGCCTCATCCAGGAAACCGACCATGTGCTATCACTTGGAAAGCTTCAACACTATCAGCAGAAAGTGTTTATGAAGTCCAATAGTCAAGAGCTCGAAGTGACTCCATTTGGAATGAATGATAAATTTACAAAGGAAATCTATGAGAGGGGAACATTTTATACCCCTTGATGAGGATTTACCTGGACAAGGGCACAAGAACATGGTAAATTGTTGACAAGATAATGTCAATGGACAAATATTTTGGTCAAAATTATCTTTCCATACCACAAACCATCACCACTACACATCATAATATCCCCTTATCACTGGTTGTTTTCTATGTTCATTGTTTGTGTGTTTACACTTCTATATGCCCTGACTTTGCATTACGTAAATACAGCATCATTAGCACCGTCTCTCAAAAAAACATTTGTTAACACAATACCAACTCCCCCAAAACGAAAACTGTCAAAAACACAACAAAGAATGCATGGTACCGAATCTATTTAAACTGATACACACATCAATATCAATGTCACACTTAACATTCTTTTCTTGGAATGTTAATTAAAATTAAGATTATGGATTATAATACTAAATTTAAAACAGACCTTCTCCTTTTACAAGAAACGCATTTTATTAAATTAGAAGAAAAATGACTCGACTCTAATTTCAGTTAGGTTTTGTTGGCCTTTTATAATTGCAGACAAAGAGGAATTTCAATATTGGTCCATAAAAGAAGACTTTTAACAATAAATATTACAGTCGCAGATCCAGAAGGCCGATATATAATTACACAGGCCACAGTAATTAGCAACCATTACACAATTGTTAATGTATACCTTCCAAATAAAAATGATCTAGCCTTTTTCCACATGCTCTTTTCACACCTGTGAAACTTGTTAACCATCCATCCATTATCCAAACTGCTCATCCTCAGAAAAGTCCCGGGAGAGCCTGAGCCTATCCCAGCTAGCTTCCAGCATAAGGTGGACTACACCCTCAACTGGTCGCTAGTCAGTCACAGGGGAGATATCAACACTATTATTGAGTGGGAATCGATATCACACTGCCTGCACCGAAGTCAGGCGTGTGTCCCACTACACCATCAGTGACTCACCTTTTCAGCCAATTGTATAATTATTATGGGAGGTGATTTTAATCTTATGATAAATCCTGATCGTTGCAACTCATGCCCCATTGCTGCACTCCCGTGTTCTTGATCATGAACCCTGGTGTACCGACATTCATGACATAGAGTGTTACCTTTACTTACGGAATTAATCCGTTCTGGAAGTCGCTTCGTATCATGAAATTTTCATCAGTAGAAGCACAATTTACATCTAAATATTGTAATCCATTATATTTATTTTATAATTAATTAATCTTTGGTTAGAATTGAAGCAGATAAACCACAATGACATCAAACTCCCAAAACTCGCATTTATTTCTATAAGTCTTAAGTGGTAGAAATGCTTCAAAAATACAATAATTGCATACACGTTAATGGCTTAGTGGCCAAGTTCAGAATCCACACGATCTCAATTAGCTCCCAGTATGTGTTTCCCTGATTTAGCACAACACTTGTTTTGAAATTAACAATATACGCCTGCATTTTAGTACATGGGAACAACATGGAAATGATCTTCTACCACAACTATTTCTTAATGTTTTTAGGACAGGCAGAATGGTGGGGCAACTGGTTAGAGCGTCTGCCTCACAGTTCTGATGGCTGGGGTTCAAATCCTGGCCCCGCCTGTGTGGATTATGCATGTTCTCATGCCTCGTGCCTGCATGAGCTTTCCCCGGGTACTCCGGTTTCCTCCCAGATCCCAAAAACATACAACAAAAATTCGAAATAACCAGCAGAAATTGTCTTCAATACAGTAAATTAAAAGCAGCAATAAAAAAATCATGTTCTAATGCAATGTACCGACCGATCACCAAACGAGAAGACCATTCCATGTCTGCTGACTATAACTATGGGATACAGATATGTAATAAACAGTTTAGAATGACTAAAAATACAAATCTATGCTTATACAATACAAGTTGCTTCATAGCAAACACTTTACTCAGTACACTATGCATAAAATGGGGGTTTCTCCATCTAATATATGAGTGCAACACAACAAAAATACACCATACAACTATTTTCATGCTATCAAAGAATGCACGCCACTTCAATGATTTTAGTCCTTGGTTAGACAAAAACTCACATTTTGGATTTTAGTATTCTGTTTCCCCAAGATTGTGCATGTGCGACTTTATTTGTGTGTTTTTACACACTTGGCCAATAAAGTTGATTCTGATTCTGATTATAGACCTTCCTATGAACCATCCTTACTTGTCATGTTAACTATTGCTAAGAAAATAATTCTATGAAACTGATTAAATAAACTAGCTATCAATATAAATCAATGGCTAAATCTCATCATATAATATATTGCTTTCAAAAAAGGGTCAGCAGAATGAAAGAAATCAATTACATAAATACTTACGAGAGCTCTTCACCTTTCCTCAATGTGCTAAATCTAGACTCTTGATTCCTTTGCCAAGGAAGGGGGCCTTCTGACAATAAAAAAAATATTTTCTTAAGTTGGAAAATAAACTTCAGATGTCTATATTCTTTGTTGTCAAAGTTGTTGTTGTTTATCATTATTCTATTTGCTTGGTTATGGTTCTTTTCCCACACCTTTCAGATCAGTTTGCATGTTGAAAGGGCACATACATGGAATATGGACTTTCTTCCCTAGTTCCTGCTTTAGCAATTCTGGCTTCTGTGAGGGCGGAACCATCTCTCATACTTGGGGGCAGTTACGGATGTGGGTGGAGAGGGAGGGTCCCAGGCTCGGTGTTGTAGGTGTGCTTTGGGCAGCCCCCCTTGCCGGTGATTGTCCGGCTTGATGAACCTAACCTGCAGGAGCCATGGGTCTTAATCACTCATCAAGCACAGACTCTCACAATTCACTGTACATATTTTTCTCACGAATCACTTTTGGGCACATATAGATATAATAGAGTTCCTGGTTCTCTTTGACCTGACAGTGGAACATCACAAAAAATAAAATGAAGATATGTCTCTTTTTGAGATGTGGGAGGAAACCGGAGTACCCAGAAAAAACCCATGCAGGTAGGGGGAGAACATGCAACCTCCACACAGGCATGGCCGGATTTAAACCTCAGTCCTCAGAACTGAGAGGCAGATGTACTAACCACTGGTGCCACCATGCCGACTCATACGCACCCATTACAGAAAATTTAAAAAAGTAGTAATTTTGGCAGTCTACATTAACTTGCATGTGCTAACTATGGGTGCAGGTCTAAAACATTTGCATACATACATACATATATACGTTTTTACACAAGCTGTCGTTCTGCACTCCTGCTTAAGCAGCAAGAGATGCATGGTTTCCAGAGGTTCACTTGTCTGACCGTTGTAGACAGAAATAGATTCCATTACATCTCAGTGATTGAGTGTCAATGCTAGTGTGAGAGGTTGTCCATCACTACACGTGCTCTATGATTGACTGCCAACCAATCCTGGATGTACTCTGCATTTAGTTTTAAGTGAACTGGGATTGGCTACAGATCACCATGACCACCAACAGAAAGAGTTAAAGAAAATGGATGAACAGCAATAAATCCCTACTATTTTTTCCAGCAACCGAAATATTTCACTACTGACAATAAAGGAAAAGTAGTGGGCTCCCCTTTTTTTCTTCTTACCTCCTCTGTCCTGCCTGGTGTAAAAACAGCAAAGCGGCAAAATAGACCACCGCTCTGATGGACGCCACCAGAAAGCACAATGTTTGCCAGCGTTATCACACAACTCACGGTAAGGCAATTACGACAAATCCCCTCGTCTGCATGCGAAGCAGGGTCATAGCGTTCGATAGTTGTTGATGAAGATCTCTACGTGCTGTGACAACACTTGATGTCACGTCTGGAGAGACACGTGATGTAAACAAGAAAATGAATCTTTGAAGCCTCAGAAAAGTCCGTAAAGCAGAGAAGTATTCGGGGACACTGGCAAACCTCCATTATTTACATCATCTCTGTGCAGTGTTAATAATAGTCATCAGTAACTGCCCAGCTTAAGAACAGTTGCTTTTTTTTTTTTTTTGGTTGATTCCGCCTAACTCAACAAAAGAGCCTTGGGGAAGTGTAAATGGAATTCCATATACAGACCCACAACCACCTGTGTCCTTTAGTGGGCTGGATTACAACTAGTCTTGTAAATGTAACGGAGTATAAATGCTTTGTTACTGTAATATCAAATAAAATCAGAAGCATTTTTTGTTGATTAAGCTGGAAGTGCAGAGCACAAGGTTGCACATTTTTCGGCACTGAAACCTGGTTAAGAAGGCCCTCATATTAATTAAAGTAAGCCGTTTTAAAGTAACAAGAACAATATTCGGTACTGCTTTTATTTCCAGGGGGAACATGCGACCGCCACACACTTACTTTGTGTTGTGACTAAATCTACCAGACAGTTTTCTAATATTCAAATCAGATTTTATATTTGTTAAACTATTATTTTGGAATAAAACTATGTCCGTGCTGGGAGGTTGGAGGCACTCCCAGCATGCTTTGCGGCACTAAGGATGTGACACCGTGATGGAGAATACATATAATGACTTGCTTACATCTGTCATTGTGAGTGAAACGACGGGGCGGGGAAACACCAAAGCCCGCGCTCTGTAGCGGCCGTGAGTGTGGGCGGGAAGAACCGGCTGCTCTTCGTCATGGACACCTTTTCCCGGCGCAAATTCCTTTGTGACACCGGCGCCCAGAGGAGTGTCCTGACTGCCGCTGTGGATGATGCCGCTGGCGGGACTCAGGGGCCACCCCTACTGTCCGCTAATGGCTCCCCCATCCGCATGTATGGCATAAAGACTGTGGACTTGTGTTTCAGGGGTTGGCGCTTTAAATGGGACTTTGTCACTGCCGATGTCTTGTTCTCTCTCCTCGGTGCAAATTTTTTTTTGTGCCCACGAGCTGCTAGTGGATGTGAAGAAGGGCCGTCTGGTGGAGGCACTGACTTTCTCCTCTGTTGCCTGTGTCCGCAACAAGGCGACTTATGGGGGTCTCTCCAGTTCACTCTCAGATGGTACCAAGTATCAGCTCCTCTTTGGTGAGTTCCCCGGTTTGACACAGCCCACTTTCTCCTCTGCTGCAACTAAACATGGGGTCAAGCACCACATTGAGACCAAAGCCCCCCCCGATTCATGCTAAAGCCTGACGGCTCGAGCCCGAGAAGCTAGCAGTCACTAAGTCCGAGTTTGCCAACATGGAGCGCCTGGGCATCGTCCACCGCTCGGTTAGCCTGTGGGCCCCGCTGCTACACTTCGTCCCTTGGCCAGAGGGCGCGTGGCAACCATTTGGTGACTACCGCCACCTTAACGACGCTACTACACCCGACCATTACCCTGTCCACCACATTCAGGACTTCTCGGACCACCTGTTGGGCAAATGCCTGTTCTCCAAGGTTGACCTGGTACGCGGTTATCACCAGGTCCCCTTTCACCACTCAGATGTTCCCAAGACGGCTGTTGTCACACCATTTGGCCTGTTCGAGTTTCTGAGGATGCCGTATGTATGTGGCCCAGTCTTTCCAACGGTTAATGGATTCGGTGCTCAGAGACTTGCCTTTTGTGTTCGTCTATTTGAACGACATCCTTGTCGCCAGGTCCTCGGAGGAAGAACATGTGAAGCACCCTCGGGACCTCTTCGCGAAACTCGTGAGGCAAGGCCTGATCAGCAACACTTCGAAGTGTGTTTTTGGGGTGACCTCCATCGAGTTCCTTAGGCACCTCATCGACAAAAATGGGAGTGCCCCCCTTCTGTCAAAGGTGGTTGGCCCTCCACCCACGCTGGGGGCGGCCCCCTTTGGCCCGACTCCCTGCACCTGGTGGGGTACCCTCGACCCCATCAGGGCCCTGGCCCCTTGACTCATATGGATACTCATACTCAGATGGATGGAGACATTGTGGGACTATGACTTCCAAGTCCAACATCAACCAGGGCACCAGCACACCAACACTGATGCTTTGTATTGATGGCTCTGCACAATCCCAGGAGGAAAGAGAACCAGTGGCAGTGGCCCTGAGAGAAGCGACCACCACCCACCAATTGACAGCAATGGTTCCAGGCATGGCAGAGGTCGACCTTGCCATCTTTGAGGACTTGCAGTAGGCCAGCCTTGTCCTCCACGACCAGCTTCTCTACTGGTGGCGGAAGAATCTGGGCGGGACCCGCTAAGTCCTTCAACTCCTGTTGCCCAGTAACCTGAGGATGCAAGTGCCCTGACTTGTCAGTGGCTTGGCTCGAACTGGTCACTTCAGTGGCACAAAGACTCTGCAGTCACTGGGAAACACCTCCAAAGCAGAGAATGGCCAACCCAGTGCTTGCATGCCCCATGCAGCAATACTAGGTGGTGGCACCCATAGAGGGAGCGGCCGTTGACATCATTCCCAACCACAGATCGAGGGAACCACTATGTCCTGATGGCAATGGACTTTTTGAAGTATTTGCAGTGCCTGACCAAAGCTCAACCAATGCCGCCGAGCAATTGGCAAACAAGATGTTCTGCCAGTTTGTTGCTCCAGAGGACTTGCACAGGAACAAGGGGTGGAACTTCGAGATCAAGGTCTTTGGCCAGGTCTGTGAAAGACTTGGGATAATGAAGACCCACACCACGCAACTACACCCCCAGAGTAATGGCTTAATGGAACAGTTTAACCACACCCTGGCCACCCACCCCGCCATCTTAACCAGCTACCAGCAACATGACTAGAACCTGCATTTGCCTCTGGTCATGTGGGCATACTGGACGGTGGTCCAAAAGTTCACAAAATGCACCACAGCATCTGTCTTGTTTGGATGAGAGCTTCGGACCCCCATTGAACTTATGTTCCAAACCCTTCCCGAGCAAGAGGTGAAGGGCAAAGCCAGCATGGACTATTACGGTCAGCTGTGGGAACGACTTTGGGGGGTACTTGAGTTGGTTCGACAGACCTTCACCCAAGCCAGCTGTCGTCTGAAGAAGGCAGATGACGTTCACTGCAGAGGGAAAGACTTTGATGTCAGCACCCAAGTTTGGGTCTACATCCTGGAGCGATGGAAGGCCTCGTTTACCAAGCTCTTCAACCACTGGGTGAGACGATGCACCATCCTACAAAAACTAATGTGGCGTATCAGGTGGGGCTGTTGAAGAACCCCGTACCAACCACGGGCATCACCAAAGAGGGAGGCCCAGCTGGAGGAAAAGACAGAGGGAGATCAGTCCCTTCCAAAACGAGCCAAAGGATTCATTCACTGAATTATTCAATTCTTTTTTTATGGAATTATTCAACGGCTTCCTGATTCAGTTCATGATTCAGCCCTGAGGTTCACGTTTATTATCACACTCACCAGAGGATGATGTGTTTTTGTTGTCATATATTTTAAACGAAGAAAGGCAGGGAGATGAAAAAAACCCCAAACGATAACAAAGTACTTATTTAGTTATCATCTACCTATCGCTCTCACTAAGCTCTCAAACACCCGGCTTTTGTTGTGACACGTAATCTTCGAGGCAAGCTCAGCTATATCCTTTCACGTCCTCTTATACTATCAAGCCAGAGGCCAATCAGGAAGACTTGTTTTCATTCCACCATGGTGGATGGCATCATTGACACCATTTATTATATATGCCATCCATCCATCCATTTCCTGTACCACTTCACCTCACTAGGGTCAGGTGTGTGCTACAACCTATCCCAGTTATTTTTGGATGAGAGGCGAGGTAAACCCTGAACTGGTCTGGAGTTAATCACAGGGCACATATAAACAAACAACCATTCACACTCTTACTTACATTTATGGTCAATTTAGCACCTTATATATTTATAATACAAACGCATATTTGAAACCCATCCGTCAATTTTCAACACCGCTAAGTCTAGTCATAATGTATAGTCATGGTCATGGGGTGGAGCCTATCCAAGCTGACATGGGGTGAAAGGTTGACTACACTCTGAACTGGTCACCAGTCATACACAGGGAACGTATAGACACGATCAACCATTCACGCTCACACTGTCACTGAGTGAGAACTGAACCCACGCTGCCCGGTCAGGTGAGTGTACCATTACACCATCAGTAACTAATATTTTCCATCTTTATACTTATTTCAGCAGCAGTTATGGAAGTTCATACACTTGATTTGCTTTGGCAGGCTACATAAATAATGACGTTGACTGGGCATGTGCGGATGTTTCTGAGCTAACCTAGCGGCTAAAACACACAAGCTTGCTACCCCCCCCCCCATTACCTCCACATGGTGGATTATATTTGGCTACTGTGCTCTCCTCTTAAAACATTGGTAGAGTCCAGTGGTTTTCTGTGTTTGTGGAACAATGTATTAACGCCAGCATTTCAAACAGCACCATTAAGGTCTCGTTGGAGGAAAGACTAATCAATGAGGCCTGGTGACGGGTCTCTATCTTGGTCAGTCAAAACTTCACACCGCAACTGGAGTTTATGGCTCTGAAGTCCTGGTCATTTTATTTACTGAAGGTATTCACTGCCTACAAGGCCCTTCCCCACCCCAACGTTGGCACCCCTCACCATTTCACTGTTATGTTTATAATGGTTTACAGACCATTGGTTAAAGTCTCCTAAACAGTTGGGAAGCAGGTACGAATGAGGCCAGAAAGGTCTCTTGAGACACTTTTGCTATCACAGACTGGACCATAATCAAACAGGCTGCCACCTACAACTCTGTCATAACCCATCAGGAGTACACAAAGATTAATACTGCCTAAATCAGCAAGTGTATGTATGATCTCACCAACACTAAATTCAGCACTGTACGTGCCAATCAGAAGCCACGTCTGTCAGGGGAGGTTTAGAGACTATTCCAGGTCAGCAATGTGGCTTTTACTCTAGGTCTGGGAATGAGGCGAGCCTAGGAACAGCCAGGGCCAATCCTTCCCATGGTGTCAGCAAGGCTAAAAGGAGAGGAAAATCGCCCACCGCTATAGTGACAGCGGTGACACTAGGAGTATGTAGCGAGGTGTTCAGACCATTTACAGATTGTAAAATCTTAGCATAGAATGGCAACAGCTTTACCTTCCTGCTAAATGAGCTGAAGGACTTTTTTGCTTATTTTGAGGCACACAACCGCACCCCCCCACACAAGTGATCAAGTGCTGTTTTTGACTCGGGACAGCTCGAAAAGTTCTCTCACTGGGACCAACACACAAGAAGCCCCAAGGCTAAATAACAAACCTGGTCATGTTTTGAAGGACCGTCCAGCTAAACTCACCGAAGTCTTCACAGACGTTTTCAACGCCTCCTTGAGTCACTGTTGTCCCCACATGCTTTAAAGTCACCACCATCATCCCCGTTCTGAAGAAATTGTCTCCCTCCTGCATCAATGAATACCTTCCCGTCAAACGCACCACCATCCTGATGAAGTGCTTCGAGTGGCTGGTCATACACCATGTCAAGTCCCTCTTCCCACTCTCCTCGGCCCTCTTCCAATTTGTATAATGATTCAACCAGTCAAATGTTGTTGTTGACTTTGGGATGTGGGAGAGAGAGGAAACCCATACAGCCATGTGGAGAACATGAAAACGCCACACAATCAGGTCAGAATTTTCAAGTGTGTTTCTCGAATCCATGTTCAGGTGAAAATTATGTTGGTGTTGGTCTGGGTTGAGGATCTCAGATCTCCAAGCATAGACAGTATGGAGTCCACAGACTGATGTTGTGGTTATAAGTCAACAGAAGAAAAGCCTTGGGTAACAAGAGAACTGAAAGCAGTAGTCAAGAAAAATAAATGTACATATTTTATAAGAGATCCTGATGAGAAAAAAAACTATTGCTCAGAAGGTAAGAAATTAAATTGGGAACGCTAAATTAAAGTCTAAAGAAAAAAAAAGATATAGTACAGCAGTGGGAATCTCCCTGCTGCATGGCAGGGAATCAAAATGATGGCATTCATAAATCAAAGCATAAATGAGGGAAGGAACTAATTAAGATCAGAGGAGTAGACGACGTTGAATTGGAAGACACGTTTAAAATTTTTCTGGGTTTGAAAAGAATGATTTTCTTGATAATGTGGCTAACTTGAAAAATACACTTGTATCCTTGAAAGACATTACACACAATCTTGTATCGACTCAAACGGGTCAAGAAAAGGAAATGTGCAGACCCTGATGCCATGTGTGGGCACAAACTGTGATACAACTAAGTGCCGTTTTCACAAATTTATTTCAAATGTGTTTGAAACGGGGAAAAATACCCACAATTTGGAAAACAACCACTTTTATATCTATCTCTCCATTTTCTGAGTCGTTAAGCCTCAGGTTCGTAGGCGTGCTAGAGCCTACAACAGCTATTTTGGGCAGGAGGCAGGATACACCCTGAACTGTTTGTCAGCCAATCGCATGGCACATCTCATCAAACAACCATTCATTCACACATTTGCACCAATGGGCATTTTAGAGTATTCAATTAACCTACTATTCATGTTTTGGGGATGTGGGAGGAAACTGGAGAGCCCAGAGAAACCCAGGCAGGCACAGAGAGAACATGCAAAGTCCACACAGGCGGGGCCAGGATTTGAGACCCAGTCCTCAGAAATGAGAGGAAGATGCCCTTACCTGTCGTTCACAATGTGTCACTATTATACCAATTTCTAAACCAGTTGCACTTCCATCCCTGGTAATGAATATGTTTGAAAAAATAAACAAAAGTATGGCGGCCCCTCTTATACAGTAGATGGCAAATTAGACCCTTTACAGTTTATCAAGCTGGTAAATGTTTGTAAGATGCTATACTTTGAGGGGATGAACCATTCAAACATCTTGAGAATGCCAAGGATTATGCTCAGATTTTATTTGCAGATTG